>NW_024733126.1:13593759-13763759 GCF_018991925.1 Homarus americanus | reverse complement strand
CGTTTATTATTATTATTATTATTATTGTGTGTGTGTGTGTGTGTGTGTGTGTGTGTGTGTGTGTGTGTGTGTGTGTGTATACACAAACAAAGAAGAGAAGCACGGATGAAACGAAGAAAGATTACGGTAGACTCAAAGACCAAATGGAACATGAAACACAAAGGCGATAATATATGCAGGGGTCATTACACTGAGAAAGACCTTTATTCTGTTTACTCTTGCGAAAAAAACAAAATATAAACACGCGAACCTCAAATCATTTCACACTATCCTGAACTTGGCGCATATTACGTGTGAACAAGTGTAACAACTGTTTATCCTTGGAGAACATTTTCCCAGTACAAGACTCGGTTGGGGAGTAGATGGGGGGTGGGGGGGGGAGTGGGGAGGAGAAGGGTATAGGTACAAGTGGTTATAAAAATAAACCACGCACAAAAGCGCCAAAACTAGCCAAATTGGGTGAGAATAATACAGCGATTTTCCAAACATCGCCACCAAACGTGACCTGGATATAGCCAATTGGGCGAGAAAATGGCCCCTGTTGACACCCTCCAAATCCAGGGCTACAAAAACGATGTAGAGAAGAGGGGTAAGGGAGGGTACACATACTGCACACACACACACACACATATATATATATGATATAGAAGAAATATTTATATTCTAAAAATACACACTCCAAAAGAGGTCGAGTAACAAATGGCTTGTTTTAAATCGAAAATCATCTACGCGCGACACTTTGTTTGGGGGAGGGGAGGGGCCAAACACTACCCAGATGGTGGACTTGACGACTCATTTAACAAAGTTTCATAATGGCGTAAGATCACCTATGCAGGGGAGCAGGAAGGAGAGAACGGAAGAATAGGTACTGACCACACTAGACACATTTCATAAGCACCCCCCTCCTCCTCCCTCCCCGAAATTTTCCGATCAAAATGAGAGAAAAAATAATAGTTGAAAAAAAAAGAGTATCGGGAAACTTCTAGACGTTATCGAGCGGTCCGACCCACCGCCATTATCCCGAGGCGAAACAAAATACACAAGTCTATTCACCACGACCCAGTCAGTAATTGTCCCCAGGTCATATGCCCACTGCTGCTGCTGCTGCTGCTTCTACACTGAGGTAATTGCATGGGATGATATCGGGGACCAATTGCATAGAATCAACCATGATATACAAGGAGTCTGCCTCAGTGACAATGATGGTGGTGGACTTATAATAAACGGAGTGTATGACCAAGGGGGAGAGAGGAGGGAGTTGGAGGGAAGGAGAGATGAGAGAAAGTCTGGAAGAGAAGAGGTGGGATAAGGGAAGAAGAAAAGAGGGAGAAGAAAAAGAAGAAAGAAGACAGGGAAGGAGAGGAGACAAACTCTGGAAGAGAAGAGATAGAAAAGGAACAGAGAAGAGTTGGGGGAGGAAGATAATGAAGAAGAAGAAGAAGAGTGGGAAGGAGAGTAGAAAAAGGTCTAGACGAGAAGAGGTGAAGAAGATACAGAAAGACGTTAAAAAAGAGAACAGTATGGGGTTGGAAAAGAGACTGGTGAACAGAGGGAATAAAAAGAAAGTAAAGAGGAGGAAATAGGGAAAGAAGAGAACTGAAGGAGGTGGTGGAGGGAAGAAGGTACGGTAAGAAGAAGGAGGAGGAGGAGCATGGGCAGGAGCAGGGAGTGAGAGGTATGAGATGGGGGGAGGGAGAGGGAGAGGGAGGAGGATGGGGTTTGGTTTTATGGATGAAAATGAGATGTTATGTTGACGAATGACTATAATGAGACTAAACTGGATTCTGATCAAAGAAAACGGAATATCAGGAGACCGGATCGTCTACCAGGGAGGAGGAGGAGGAGGTGGGGGGGTGGTCTGGGGTACTCGGCTAACTACAGTGGTTCTTACGGTACGGGAGTCTCAGAGAGCCTTAGGTAAAAAAAAAAATCCCCTCAAGCTAAAGATACGTAAAGAAGATATTTAAAACTAGTACACTGAAGCTACGGTATATTTGATGGCTTCCAAATATGGCGATGAAATTACAACCTGTGTTCTATCGTTACTAGAAGCGCTCTCTTTCATCCCACCATTAAGTTGTGAGAATATATGACTCGAGTGAATCTTTTGAGAGAATTAAGACTCAAGATGTGGAGTCTCAAAGCAATTCTAACGCCATATTGGAAGACATCTCTAGAATATAATAAAAAGATATTGAATAATTTTACTCTCTTCCTTCCTCACTCACTGCCTCTCAAGAAGGTTATATCAAGGAAGGGGTTAAAAATGAGGTAAATCTCTCCTCAAGTACTGACACCTTGAAGATTAGAGTCATTAGTTTCCTCAGCAGCAGGTAGGAAACATCTCCCCTCTACAGGATAATCACATTTTTCTTCTTCGCCGTGGGAGAAGTGTCGTAGTTTCTTATATACCAGGTAAATATTTTCTCTCAGAATAGACAAATATTTCTCCTTTGAGGATCTAATCTTCCTCAAGTCTTGTTACCAGCTTGAATCCCAAGCTTTTATCGATTAAGAGTCAACGTGATATTATTTAGCCAATTAAAACTCTACATGGAGCAGCTTAATCAACAAATACACAATAGGGACCCAATTAACCAACAAAAAAAAGACATAATACAGCTTAACTAATCAGAAATTCATATATCACTAAATAAAATAAATAAAACAGCACTTAATAGTCTCTCTTGGTTAACTTAACTAATCAAAACGTGATCAAAAAGCTTATTATCTCCCAATTCAGCTAATCTAAGCATCATCTAGCTCAACATAAAAGATTAGAAATTCCACTTAACCCATTTACACTAATCCAACTAATTTATTCACAATTAAACCAACCCATATTAACCTAAACAAGGCTTTAATTTAACTTGCTATTAATAATCTAACAAATCCAATTTATCGTAAGGAATCTCTCCTTACCAATCCAAACTTAACCTCATCCAATTTATAAATCTTCTCCAGAAACTTTACTTAGCCTATCTGATTAGGACTTATCCAGACTCTAACACTAGTCTATCCTTGTCCATCCTGACCTAACATGTGCGTAAGTCGAGTGAAGATCATCCTGGGGTTTAAACGAATAGACTCCAGCGTGTTTCCATAGTAGACATTTGCCAGAAAAAGTTATATTGAAATTCGTTTTTTTTTTCTCGGATGATCAGGAGTAAATTACATCAACACAAGTGGGTGGCTGAAAGGTTGATAACGACGAAATAGGGAGAATGTTGGAAGGAAAGAGGGAAGGGGGGATGAAAGATAGGAAGGGGGTAATAGGGGAGGTAAAGTGGAAGAAGAAAAGAAGGATGATTAAGAGAAGAGGTAAATGAGGAAATTATGATAAATAGGGTAGATGTAAGGGGAGAGAAGTTATCAGTCGTAGGAGGAAGAATAAAGATAGATAGGTGATGAAAAAAAAGGGGATGGTAAGGTATACAGAGACGAAGAAGTATAAGAACTACTTTCAAGTGAGACGATAATGAGGCAGAGAGGAAGAAGAAGGAGGAGAAGGGGGAGAATGAGGAAAAGAAGGGGAAGAAGGGGAAGAGGAGAGGACAAAGATGGTAAAGGGAATGGTTTAGAAGTGCAAAGGGGAGTAGAAGAAGTATAGTTCATAGTTGAGAAAATATTAAAAAAAGAGAGAAAGGGAGAGGGAAAGGCGAAGAAAGGGATAGTAACCCAGTGAGGCAACCAACCCCCAGACGGACACATACAAGAGGAGTATTTAAGTATTCGTCAGAGGAAGTGATCGTCATTCATCAGCATCTACTTGATGGTCCAGAAGAGTATGACAGATTGGCTATTAAGATTTACCCGTATAACCACACACAGTACCTCTGTAGCCTTGGAATTTACTAAACCAGTAATATAAATCTTTTACCTTCAAGTTTGATTAATATTCGTGTAGTGTTGGAATTTATTTCAATCTGTATCAGAATTAGTTTGACAAAATTAAGGTTTAAGGTGTCTTGAAATGAAAAAAAAAATCATGTAGTGTAGAAAAGTTCCTATATGTGTGTGTGTGTGTGTGTGTGTGTGTGTGTGTGTGTGTGGACTAACAGAAGTGTATACACAGAGTCTTGGTGTGATGACACAGTGGACTTTCCATGAGGCGGGTGGACAGGGAGGGAGAACGATATCATTGGTGAGGGAGAGGGTGAGGGAGAGGGGTAGAGAGCAACCAACCAGACAGTTTTCCTTGAACATCTAATTGTAAGATTTAGTCAGCCAAATACTATATAAATACGTATTTCAGTCAACGTAACTACAGATAAATTGTGTTAGAATTCTCAGAAATTTAGCAACTGTGTTAAGGAAAAATATCTTAATTTACAATAGAGTGTTTTCCAGGTGTGAAACTCAAGAGAAGAGAAAATAAAAGTAAGTGTAATTGTTGGAGAGTAAGAGAGAGGAAGTTTTAAAGGAGCTACACTTTCAAAATTCTATTAGCAGGGCACTATTGGTCCTGCGCCATAACGTTAAAATTAAGCACCTGTAATGAGTGGCACAAACCTATCGTAGTGAAGGGAAAGACTGCGCCATTATCACCAACACTCGAACATTTGCTTAAAAAATATACCTAGACAATACAATAAAAAAAAATTAAAATTGAGAGATAAAAAATACATCTGATAATGATATAATTTTGGAAATCTGACGGAGCCTTTAATGTACAGTATAAGCAAAGGCATAATAGTCATAATTGGACCATAAGATAAGCAGTTCCCGCCGATACACAGGAAGCCAACTCCTTCACGCGTAAAATTCTATGACGTTAAGCGATCATTACGTTATTATGCCGGTGTAGGTCAGAAGGACATAAGGACCACCCACCTGAGTGCTGTCGCCGCCCGGAGCCGTCAACGATTGGCCACAGAGGCACAGCACACCCGACCAATCCCCGCTCGCCGTTCTGCACACGTATCCTGAAATTACAACAAAAAAGTTCAGGGAAGGTTGGTATTAATGGTTGATTTGCTGTGGCCGCTTTTTTTTTGTGTTTGTGTGCGTGTGTGTTTTTATGCATGTTCGATATCACGTGGTCTCAATTCTGTGGTGGTACCGGATGGGTAAGCAACCACTTGCCCAAACGTTTCGAAATCATGGACCTCGAAATATACGTGTGTGTGTATGTGTGTGTGTGTGTGTGTGTGTGTGTGTGTGTGTGTGTGTGTGTGTGTGTGTGTGTGTGTGTGTGTGTCTTCTACCTTCATTTTCCTTCCTCTATTACCACCATCATTATGAACCTTACCTCCTGCATTAACATATCTCTCTCTCTCTCTCTCTTGCCCTTTTTCCTCTCTTTTTGTCCAATCTCCCCTCCCCTTATCTCTTTCTCTCTATTTATCTATATCCATTCTCCACCCCCTCTTCACCGTCACCTCTTCCTCCTTCACCTTCACCTCCTCCTCCTCCTCCTCCTCCTCCCTCCTCCCTCCTCCTCCTCCTCCTCCTCCTCCTCACCTCCTCCTCCTCCTCCTCCCTGCTCTCCTCCTCCCCTCCTCCTCTTCCACCTCCTGCCCTCCTCCTCCTCCCTCCTCCTCCTGCTCCTCCCTCTACTATGCCCCAGTGTCTATCATTATGCAGCGGCCACAGCTTGGATCTTTTCGCGCTCCCCAAAAGCAATATTAATAACGGCCTGAATAGCATGGGCTTGAAAGGCCGCCAGATCATATCCCTTGCCGCCCTGTTCAATAGACCCGGGTGGCCTTAATCGTGCCATATGCTTAAATAATAATAATAAACAACATGGGGAGTAAATGCCGGTGGAGTGAGGGGAGAGAGAGAGAGAGAGAGAGAGAGAGAGAGAAGAGGTGGGAGAGTAGTGGGTGGTGGCGTTCAACTGAAACAACTCTCCTCTAATCTACTTTCACAATCACTCTCTTTTTCTCTGCTCTGTCTGACGGTGTAATGAAGGGTAAGGTTGATAGATAAATAGATAGACATATACAGTAGATAGATATATAAATATAGAGAGAGAAATAGAGAACCGATCTCCCCGTTTGTCTCTCCCATTCTCACACTCTACTTCCTTTTCTTTCTTCCTCCTTCCCTTCCCTCCCCCCCTCTCTCTTTTTCTCTCTTTCGGTTCTTCCTCTGTCTGTTCTCTCGGCCAGGGGAGTGAAGGGTTCCTCTGTCTGTTCTCTCGGCCAGGGGAGTGAAGGGTGAGATAGAGAGTGTGTGTGTGTGTGTGTGTGTGTGTGTGTGTGTGTGTGTGTGTGTGTGTGTGTGTGTGTGTGTGTGTGTGTGTGAGTAGGGTGATATTAACCATCTGTAACACCTCTCACCTCTCACTCCCTTGCCTGCCTCTCTCTCTCTCTCTCTCTCTCTCTCTCTCTCTCTCTCTCTCTCTCTCATTCCCCATCCCTCTCGTATCTCTTCTCCCTCCTACCATGCTTATCTCTTATCTCACCTCTTCCTTTTCCCTCTTTCAGCCAAGTCATATAAATTATCTACCTTCCCTTCCTCCTACTTAACCCCCTCCCCTCCCCCTCTTCCTCTTCTTCCTCCATTCCTTCCTTTCTCACCCTCCGACACCTTTTCCCTCTACTCCCTTCCCCACCCTTCTCCGATGTCTCTCCTTCCTTCTCTCTTCATCTCCATCTTCTCCAATCCTCTCCTCCTTCGTGCTTCTCCCGCCAGCTTCCTCAGCCCCCTTCTTCCTCTCCTCTCTTTCCTCTCCCTCTCCTTCCTCCCCCTCTCCCTCTCCTTCCTCTCCCTCTCCTTCCTCTCCCCCTCCTCTCCCACCGATATACAAACAACCATTGGTATGTAGTTGAGATGGGAGGTTGCTAACTTAGATTAATTCATTAGTTAACTCGTATATTTGGCCTGTTGGTCCATATGAGAGAGGGGCGAGTGGGATAATAGAGAGGGGTGAGGGAGATGTGAGAGGGAGGGATGAATGAGGGGTGAGAGGGGCCAGTGAGATAATAGAGAAGGTTGAGGGAGATGTTTGAGAGAAGTAAGGGAGATAATTGAGAGGGATAAGAGGGGGTGAAGGGGGCTCCATTTCTACCCACTTTCCACTTCTCCGCTTCACAAAGTCACACCGTAAAAGGAAGAGAAAAAAATGAAAAGATAAATAATTCGGAATAAGTGAGAAGTGTAAAGGGTAGAGATGAAGGATTAATAAGAGAGAGAGAGAGAGAGAGAGAGAGAGAGTCCATTAAAGCGAAACGTGTAGACGAAGAGGATGAGGAAGAAGAACAAAGAAATGGGGGAATGAACAACGCAGTTTCAAAGGCAGTGAGTAAACGTGGGGGGGGAGGGAGTGAAGAGGAGGTGAATAATGAAGCAATAAAGACGGGAGAGGTGAATAATGATAAAGAGAAACGAGTGATAACAGGGAGAATGGGGGAAGTGATGACAACGAATAAATAGAGTGGATGGGGTGTAAATATTTCTATGTGAGAATTTACATAAACTGTAAATGAACAAAGTATGTAAAAATATGTAGATAAATGAATTAATTGATAAATAGATGGATAAAGAGACCTGCGAAGTGTTCATCGCCCTAAAGTGTTTAGATCTGCTTAGTGTTCATACCTAATAAATGTTCATACTAAGGTCTTCAAATCTCACACGTGTTCAGGTCTGATAAGTGTTTGGTTCTACTAATTGTTTATACCTGTTAAGTGTTAAGAGAAGTGTTCATACCTACTAGGTGTTCAAACTCATACGTTGTCCAGCCAGAGTGCAAGTGTTCACATTTACTTGAAGCTCAAACCATTTAAATGTTCAAACCTACTAAATTTTCAAACCTAAAAACTGTTCAACCTACTCAATATTCAAATCTACTAAATGTTCAAACTACTTAAGCGTTCAAAATCTACTAAATGTTCAAACCTACTCACTGTTCAAATCTACTAAATGTTCATACCTACTCAGTGTTCAAACTCACAGGTTGTTCGACCAGGGTAAATGTTGAGGGGCGGCGACCATGACGTATGGAAATCTCCGTTTGGGTTAATTTAGACTCGCTTACATGGAGCCCCGAGGAAGGAAGGCGCTGCAATAACCACTAATGAACGAGATAAAGAAATGGCCTTGGTACACTCCGCTAAATGGTCTAAAACGGAGGAAGAGGAGGTAGTGCCAAAGGTAAGGAAGAGGAGGAGGAAGGGGAGGAAGGTAAGAGGTGGTGAGTATGGAAGAGGAAGAGGAGGAGAAGGAGGAGGAGGAGGGGGAAGGTAAGAGGTGGTGAGTTTGGAGGAGGAAGAGGAGAAGGAGGAGGGGAAAGGTAAGAGATGGTGAGTTTGGAGGAGGAAGAGGAGGAAGGTAAGAGGTGGTGAAGAGGAAGAGGAGGGGAAAGGAATGATGGGAAAAGGAAGAGAAGGTATTGCGAAAGGTGAAGAGGAGGAGGAGGAGAGAGAAAGGAAGAAAGGTATGAGGTGGTAGATGAGGGAAGCAATGCAGAGGAGGAGGAGGAGCAGGAGGAGGGAGCTAAGAGGGTGACAGAAATAAGAAGAGATAATGAGGAGGATAAATATATGGAAGAGGGTTAATAAGGATAATGAGAAAAAGAGGAAGATGGGGAGAAGGGAAGAGATAAAAGAGAAGGGGAATACGGAGAGAGAGGAATTAGTGGATATAGGGATGAAGATAACAGGCATAATGGCGATGATGAACAAAGAGAAGAGGAGTAGGAGGAATAGAAGAAAAAGGAGGGAGGTAAAAGGGTTAAGGGAAAAATACATGACAATATTAGAAACGGGGGATAAAGTGGAAAAGGAAGAGAATGAGAAGACGGGACTAAACAGTACAAAGGTGATAGAAAGAGAAGCACCAGCAGGAACAGACGCAAAAGAAAACAGGAATAGAAAGAAGGAGAGGAGGAAGAAAAAGTAAGAAGAATATATGGAATAAATACATAAGACTAAGAGCATACAAAACACGATAATGACCAGCTGTCGTGGGGGTCAGTGGTGGTGTTGTAAGCTCTGAGGGGATGACGTGCTGAGTGGGTAGTAGAGTCAGACGAAGAGAGGGAGAGAGAGAGAAGAAAGAGAAACAAGATGACGAGGAAAAGAAGAGAAAGTTAGATAACGAGGTAGAGATGAAGAAGAA
The DNA here is from genome assembly GCF_018991925.1 of Homarus americanus. Taxonomy (NCBI): domain Eukaryota; kingdom Metazoa; phylum Arthropoda; class Malacostraca; order Decapoda; family Nephropidae; genus Homarus; species Homarus americanus. Next base: position 13,754,690 of record NW_024733126.1, on the reverse strand, counting down.
AGAAGAAGAAAAAGAAAATACAAGAAAGATAGAAGATTACGAAAGGAAAATGAAAGAAGATCGCATGGGAACAAAAATCACCAATATAAAAGAAAAAGAGAAGATCACGAAGAAAGAAAAGAAAGAAGCAAAAAGATGAGAGGATGGTGAAACAAAGGTGTGTGAAGAGGAGAAAGAAAGATGGAAGAGAACGAAGAGTAGAAGAAGGGTGGAAGGGTAAGAGAAACATACACAGGCTAATAAGTGGGCGAATAGAAGTGAATAGATAAGAGAGAGAGAGAGAGAGAGACAGAGAGAGAGAGAGAATCAAGGGATAAGGAGTGGGGTTCAAATTGTAATGAACGGATGATTTAAGAGGGTCAAGTAATTAGTCAATCAATGTGTCATTCTTAGGTCTGAGGGTTGGCGACCATGGCCCACCACTGCAAAGTTTTTCGTTCTGTCTTTACAAACTCATCCAGATTCTGTCTCTCTCAACGGGGATAACAGGTTTTAATATCATTCAATCATTCCATTCCTATTATATCTTCACTTCTAACACGTAAAATAACATTTTCTTCATAAATTTATTTTGCTAATCCGTTGTCTGTTTCTGTTTAAAATAATGTTAATAAACTTTGTACGCATGGGTTGCTTAACAAATTTTACGCAAAAAAAAACCAAATTTTTGTTTTTACATCACTGGCAAGTAATTTCAAATAATCTAATACTAATATTTTTAGATCACCGTCAAGCAATTTAGATAATCAGTATCTGTGGGTAATTGAAGAACAAGAGGTAAGAGGAGGAGAAGAGGGTAAACTAATAGAAGACTAAGAGGAGGTGGGGTGATGGCTAAGAAGATGAGCTCTGCGTAACATGGTAGATAGAGAGGATATGAAGGATGACATGATAATTACATCCTGTAATAAGGCTGCTGGGCGTGACCACGATAATAACACCAAGTGGTATGGTCCATTACCTGCTGGTCAAAAGAGAGAGAGAGGGAGTCAGAGTAAGAGAGGGACAGAAAATCAGAGTAAGTGAGAGAGAGAATGCCAGAGTAACAGAGAAAGAAAGAGGGAGGGAGAGAGGGAGAGAAGGAGAAGAGAGTAAAAAAGAGCTGTGTTATGTACTGCAACTGGAAAAAAAATAAATGGCTTCCCTCGGCAGGTTACAGAAGAAAAATGGCCCAAGACGTTGATTAGGAACGTGATGTTATTTAGAACGCTTGCTTAGGTACAAGGACAGCCATCTTGTAAACTCCAAAGCTTGTTTAGGTGCGAGAAAAGCCATTTTGTAAACTTAAAGGTTTGTTTAAGTTAGAGGGCGACCATCTTCTATACTCAGAGCTTGTATAAGTTGGAGGGCGACCATCTTATAAATTCAAAAGCTTGTTTATCTTCGAATATAATAACATCTTCCTCCTAAAAGTTTCTTGAAGAGCTAAAAACAATCATATAATTTGTGAATAATAATTTGAAATAGAATTAGAAGCAAGAACAATCATATCGTCAATTAAATATGTTGGTTAGTTTGTCGAATAAACGTACACTGAATGAAGAAATTTTGACGAGAAAGATGAGAGACAATACGCTAATTGCTGAAGAAGAAGAAGAAGAAGAAGAAGAAGAAGAAGAAGAAAGGAGTTGCCTAATTACATACGGGAGAAATCTTATCATCAACTAAGAATTGACTAAGGCAAAACATCGTCACACAACAACAATTCACCAAAAATATTATGACATTTAATTCGATAATAAATATAAACAGAAATATACTCCTTGAGGTTCAAAGACAAACGTTGATAAACATAACCAAAGAGAGAATCCTTGACATTAAACCACAAACATATGATCAAGAACCAACAGTGTTTAATCAGAGGAGAAAATACTGAAATCACGATAGCGTTCCAAAAACCCTTCAACTCTCGGGAACAAGACAACACAAGGAAGGAGTGTCTTAGTGAAATGTCTTTATTAAAGTCTGGCGGAACAGAGAGAGACACACAAAGAAGACAACGTAGGTAGGTAGTTAGTGTGTTCGGTGTTTGGGAAAGAGTTGACAGTCTCTCCTTGTTTGTTTACCTGAGGGCTGGCTCGTGACAATGTCTACCCATTAGACGGCCTGTGTGTGTGTGTGTGTGTGTGGTGGGGGGTAAGGTAAGGGGGATGGGTGCCCTGCTGTGGCTTAGTCTCGGTGCGTTTTACAGTTTCTACTAAGTCTTTCTTTCTGGTCTTCTTCTTTTTCTACTTCTTCTTCTTCTACTACTACTTCTTCTTCTTCTTCTTTTTTCTTCTTCTTCGTTTTTCATCTTCTTCTTCTTCTTCTTTTTCTTCCTTCCTTTCTGGTAGTTTTTTATATATTTTACTTTTCTATCTTATTATCGTACATTCTATCTCTTCTTTCCCTGATTCTACTTCGCTTTTCGTTTATTTTGATGATTGTTGTTATCTACATTAATTCTTGTTGATATATAAATAAGTGGCTGACTTTCATCTTTATTTGCTATATATTGTTATTTTTGTTATTTCTTTGTTTAGTTATACGTTATAGTCATTTATTGTTCTATTTTGATTGTTGTTCTATGTATTATTAATTTCGTTCTTTAATTATTCTATCAATCGGCTTTATTGGTCTTTCTCTCTCACTCTCTTCATCTCTCTTAATTCCTCTTTTGATTCTTATTCTCCCTGAAAATTTTACTGTTTCGCCCTCTGTCTGTTTCCGCCAGTCTGTCTGTCTGTCTGTCTCAATTATATCCTATTTCTATTCTTCTTCCTGAAAACCTTGATGTTCATCTGTTTTTCTCTCTCTCTCTCTCTCTCCCTCTCCTTCATTCTCTCTCTCCCCCTCTTTCGCTCTCTCTCCCTTTTTCTCTCTCTCTCCCTCCCTTAATCCTCAGCACATCGACCGAGATGGGAGAACAAACACACAGGTCTTAGTTAAGCCTCCGGTCTCTTATTTTATAAATGAACGCCAAAAATCCAGAGAAGCTCAACCTCTTAAATTTGTGAGGTTTTTTTTCTTCTCCTTCTCCCCCCTCCCCCCTTCCTCCCACAACCCCTTCAGGAGTGTTCCGAGAGAAGCTATTAAGAGACCCCAGTGTGAAGAAATATACCCGGAGCTATCGAGAGAGGGGGGGAAGAAAACACACAGATTTTCTTCTTGAGCTATAAACTAAAGTCATGCTATGGTATCTAGCTCACTCGTGTATAGTTTACTGAGGGAGTATTTTATCACCGTGTTTAATGAAGATCTCTCCCTGTCTTCTAGACGCTGAAGCTAATTTCGAATATAAAGATGTAATCACCTGTCTCTCCCCTTTCTTTTTATCAACGTCTATTCTGGCTCTTCCTCCTCCTCTATCTGGCGTGGATCTTCATAGCCCGAGGATGATACTATCACCTCCTCCTCTCTCTATCTCCCTCTCTCTCTCTATCTGTATCTCTTTCCTTATCTTTAAAACGATTTCTTTTTTTTACTGCACTCCATCGCAATTATCTTTCTGATAATCTCAGTGACGTTTGATCTTCCTTTTTGATCCTAGACAATGGAAAATATTTTTGATTTCATAAGTATGGTATAGCATTCGAGATGCAGTGATTTTGTCTTATTTTTTTACCTCCGGTCCAAAACACACGCGATATAGAAATTCCGGCCGCGATGGAGCCCACTGGAAGAAGGAGGTCTTGGAGGAGGGGATAACCATCTCTATGTTAAGGGGCCGTAAGAGCTCTTTCAGCGGTCAGCTTATACCCCCTTTTGCCACCCACGACACAGATGTCTCGCCCTTACCCCCGAGACGATATATCTCCCGCATTTTTATTGCGTGAGCTTTTGTCAGTGCGGGCCAAAGAGCGTCCCCTGTGGCACAATTACCAACCATCTTTGTATCAGGTGAGGATGTACATTGGTGAAGACCCGGGAGAGAAGGGAAGTTCGCCTTTGTCGTCTATTGGCGGAAGGGTGAAAATGGGAGGGCACGCACGTAACCAAGAGTCACGAGACATTTGCTGTCCAATAAGCAGGGTTTTCACAGTTCACATTTACTAACTAAATAAACACTCGCAAACTTCTCCCTCAGAGTTAAGGTAGGTACAATAATGCCGAGCAAATCTTATCAGGAATTTTCCAAATTGGATTACATTTCCTCGGCGACGGAAGAGAGAGAGAGTCAGAAAGAGATAGAGAAAAAGAGAGAGAGAGACAGAGAGAGATCTGAAGGTTAGGTCTCTCTAAATCTCCACACACCCCTTGTAAAACCCTTTCCCAGGACAAACAGATAAATACACAAAATGCACCTCCCCCCTCCCGTCCTCTCTCTTTGACCTTTCAGCCTTACCTTCACCTATCTCTCCCCTTTCCTACCCCTCTTTCCCTCACCCCCCCCCCCCTTGCACTCTCCCCTCCCACCACTATCACCACCACCACCTCACCTTACTTCAACCCCCTCCTAGGAAAAAACGAGAAAGAACTTACCCCCAGAAAAGAACATCAGCGTACATCCTCTGAAAAAAAAAAGGAGAGTTGTAATTCCTTAGCAAAAATTCATGGGGACAATAATTTAGAAGAAAAAACTCGGGTAGGTTAAAGGGTTCGGGTGCGGGTAAATGGGCCAGACGCGAGGAGAGAAAACAATTATAATAGCAATTCAGAAAAGAACTTGTCCTCAGGGGCGCCGTGCCAGCCAGCCAGCACCACCAAGACCAAGGCTACCCCCACTACCACCACCACTACCACTACCTCTACCGCCGATGAAGAGGGCACACCCCCTTCCACTACGAGTGCCATTACCACCAGTGCCACTATCTTCAGTACCACCAACACCACCACAACTACCTTCATTTCTATTAGCCCTATCACCACCATTACTTTCACTATTACTACCAGTAATACCCTCACTATCATCAACCCCAGCATTACCACCACCTCCACCATAACTACTATTTCCACTGCCACCTCCAGCATCACTACCACCACCTCCACTACCACCACTAACATCAGGAGGGGCACGTATACTGTTATCATCACTGTACCTGTAACTGTAATATCTGGAATTAATAAATGAAATGGAATAGTGTTTATCCCCCTCAACTCGGTGCTGTAATAACAATCATCTAACGCTGGTCGGTATCCCAGAGCTTTGAGCACTACAGCGGAACCATTCACCTCCACACATTTGCCCTCACGAGAGAGAAAGAGGAAAAAAAAGAGGGGGGAAACCTCTTTTTTGTATAATGTCTTGGTTCCAGCACTCGTAAAAGAGCAGGAGAAGGCGGATACTGTTATATGCAAGCTCTAACACTCTCGTTGTCCCGCCATCAAGGAAATTTCTTATTAAAATTTGAACTGGTGCAAATTAATCCCCTGGGCGACCAATGTGCCCGGAATTCCATAAAGAGAGAATCGCATTAATAAGAGAATAAAAAGATAGGGGTCGAGGGGGGTAGAGAGAGAGAGAGAGAGAGAGAGAGAGAGGGGGTAGGTGGGAAACAGTAATCGTACGGCCGCCAGCAGCAGAACTAGAAGAGGAGGCGGAGGGGGGCTGGAGGGTAAGAGAGTTTCCACTGGCTACCATGGAAACAACAATCAACCGATATTGGGTAACAAAAGCGGCACACCACTTCTGGTAACTACGTCGGGGAATTATAATTCTCAGCTGAATTTCCTTATTAATGAAATTTTCACCTTTTGGTAAATACCCGCATACCCCTCCTCTCTGCCCCCCCCCTCCCTTTACCTCACCTTGCCTCACCTCACCTCACTCTCCCCCCTTTATCACCCCTCTTTGGCTTCCATCCCCCACAAAAAAATATAATATTAAAAAAGTAGGATTTGCATTAGGATACTCCTCGTTACCCTCGCAGGATATATACACTCCGGGGTATATTAGAACTCCACATACCAGAAACATCAAGAGTATAATATCTTAATGCCCCCCTTCTCCTCCCCCCTCTCACCCCCTCCTTTTTGGGGGGAGGGGGAGGCTGGAAGATGAGGAGAGGGAGAGAAAGGGTGAGGAAAGTGAGGGAAGTTTGCTGGATGGTGTTCAATATCGTTCGCACATACAACAGCACACAATAATAATAAAAATAATGATATTGTTTTTAATGTTATTAAGTTCAGTCACGTTCGGGGATTATTAGACTGGATGAAAGTAAAAAAAAAAGGAAGCAAGGGAGGGAGGAAGAAAGGGAGGCAGGAAGGAAGGTTAAGACTTAAAAGGAAGGTATAAGAGAATGATAAGAACTACAATGAAATGGAAAGTAAAAGAACAGAGAATTAAAAAATATATATAATTAAAAAAAAGAAAAGAAAAGAAGAGGGGAAGCGGAAACTGACTTAATTATTAAAATAAATTAAAAAAGAAACGGACATTTAAAAGAAAAAAAATATAGTTGAGAAAAGATAAGCATATTTATTGGGAATTAAACAAAAGCGTAAAAATATGGAGGAATTTTTATAAATGGGAAATTACCCTTCACTAGGATACCTCTTTCCTTCATGTGGGATACCTCTTCCCTACATGGAGGCACTTCTTCCCTTCATGTGGTACCTCTTCCCTTCATGTGGTACCTCTTCCCTTCATGTGGTACCTCTTCCCTTGATGGAGGTACCTCTTCCCTCTTGGGGGGTACCTCTAAGTCTGCTACAGCCATAGATATAGGTACGGCGACTCTCAGGGATAATTCTGAGCTTAATGTTGCGTTATATCATATGATAATCGACGGTCGGGAAGGATGGTAATGGCTGCTTGCCTTAATACCCTCCATCCTACCTGCCTCTCTACTTACCTACCTCTTGTCCTACCTATATACTTCCCTACCTACCTCCCCTACTTCCTGCCAATCTACCTACCATACTACCCTATTTACCTTCCTCCCTCCCTACCTACCTACCTACCTATCTCTTCTACCTATCCACGTACCTTCTCACCTACCTACCTACCTACCTCTTTCCCTCCCTACCTACCTACCTCCCTACCTGCCTGCCTTCCTACTCAGTTACATAACTACGAGGGGTCACAAAGAAAAATAAACCAAAGTAATGGAATCGCTCGAAAGGACAAGAAGTGGATACTACACTGCAGAAGTTGTTAGAGAAAGGAGGAGGAGGAGGAGGAGGGGGAGAAGGAAGAGAATGGGGAAAGGAGGAGGAGGAAGAGGAGAGGGCGAAGGAAGGAGGAGGACGCGACACGACCAGAGAATAACAGCATTGGTGGCAGTAGCAGGAATGGCGAAAGCAGCAAGAACAGCAGCAGTAGTAGGGAGAGTTACAGCAGCAGTAGCAAGAGAGACGCGACGATAACAGCAGCAGTAGGGAGAGTTACAGCAGCAGTTACAGGGAGGGAGAGAAGATAACAGCAGCAGCAGCAGCAGTAGCAGCAGGAAGAAGTACGCTAACAGAAGCTGCACCAACGACACGGATACCATTAGCTAGAGGCGACAGCTGTAGTTGCATCAGTAGTAGGGAGGAGCTGCGACAATAGAAACAAAGACAATAACAACAACAGCAAGAGAAACAACCTCATTTGCGAGCCACATCCTCTGCATCAACAAAAACAAAAAACAAACACAGTAATAACTGGAAGAATAAGAAGCAACATAAAACAACAGTAGGAAGTAAATAATGCAAACTAATATTCAATAAGGAAAGAAGAACCAGAGCGAACACGTAATATGCGAGAATTGATAAAGAAAAAACTCACCACGACGAAGAGAGGAAGAAGGTACAGTACAAATAAGAAGCAAACGTAAATAACAAGTAATAGGCCATAACCGAGAATTGGAAGAGATGAGATACGACGAGAAACCTTGATGAAATAAACACCCCTAAAAATATAGAGATAATGAAAATAATAAAAGGCGACAGGAGAGGCGATAAACGTAATAATAACTAACAGGATGACCAGACTACATGAGTACCGGAAAAGTATATCCGCAGCAAATTCACCAAACACAAGACAGTGTACATTTGGCTGGCCTAAAATCCCGAGTCTCCCGCTGTATCTACATTGCTGTTATCAGACGAGAGGTGCGTTTATACAGACGAAGGAAACAGGAAAAAGATGGCGAGTAGTATGAAGTAGGAGAAGAGGAAGTTAGTAAGAGGAGGAAAAGGAAGAGGAAGAGTGATAGGAGAGAAGTAGAAGAAGGAGACACCTTAGAAGAAAGGTCGACAGGAAGAGGAGGTGCAGGATGAGGAAAAGGAAGAGTAAAGAAGAAAGAAACGCCTGAGAAGGAAGGGTCGACAGGAGGAGAAATAGGAGGAGATAGTAGAGGAGTAGAAAGAAGAGGAGGAGGAGGAAGGTGGTGGTATCGTCTTGTCTCCATGGAAACAACAGGAAGAACCACGATTTACGATATGCTAAATCCTCTTTAAACTTCCGCTTCTGTTGTTACGTCTTCGAAAGTTGTAGTAAATTATCACTCCTCTTACCGCCCTAACGTGAAATTTATAGAGATTAGACGGCGTGGAAGGCAAAGGCGATGGTGGTGGTTTGGGGGGTGTTAGCAGGTACTGGTTAACCAATTAAAGGAGGAGGGGGGTGGGGGCTGTTGGTGCTAAAAGAACAATAGAGAGAGAGATACTGACGGTCCGACACGCACATACACATAGAAACAATCAAGTAGAGAGACAGAAGGAGAGAGAAAGAGGGAAATGGAAAGAGAAAGAGAGAGAGTAATCAAGAGGGAGAGAATTTTTTTCTTTCACCATCATGAAACTTACGTAATGAAAACGAGAGAGAGACTTGGGAAGGGAAGCGACTATGGGTGAAAGACTAGGAAGATAGAGACAGAGACAACCAGAACCAATCACCACGATAAATGTTGGCAATTAAAGCGAGAAATTCGTGACTAAGACAGGAAACTGCTACAGGAACTCCAGGTGTTGCAGAGAGTCAATTAAGTTTGCCCGAAGGATACCTGAGTGACGAGGAGCCTGGGAAGTGACTACTGAAGGAGAAGGAGAAGTAGAAGAAGGAGGTGGGAAGAGGCTCTTGTGGCCATGAGAGGGAAGTGCAGGGCGCTTAAAGACAAGGTAGGTGCTGGAGAAAAAAAGACATTTAATTATTGTGAAAAAATACATTAATAGCTGACTAAAGACACATTAACTGGTTTGAAAGGAATTGGAAGATTCCTATGAGAGGATTCCAGTTCGTAGGAAAGGATTAGGGGTTTTGGGAAAGAATTCTGGTTAGTGGAAAAAGGATTCTAGATTTCGCGAGAGGATTCCAGACCTATTTCAGTGACTGTCCAAATGTTACTCCCTCAAAGAACTTCTGGTTAAGTCCTGTCAGCAAATTTTAAGTCCTCCTCCTCACTTACCACTAAACACTCCACGAGACTTTCATTTCTGTAATTCCACACCTCCACAGTAACCACAGGACTCCACCGCCTCTGATTCCTCCATTCTTAATTTTAACAGCGTTTTTTTTCCTGCCTCTCACCTGATCCACTACACTTGGATAATTTGTTTAGGTGTACGAGAGAGAGAGAGAGAGAGAGAGAGAGAGAGAGAGAGAGAGAGAGATGTATATTAATACGTCCATCAAACGCACTGTATCATATTTTCACACCTAATGTTTTTACGAGAGCACTGAAGCACCTCCTTTCCTCCTTGTTTCAGTCTCCTCTCCTATTATATATCACCCTCGCCATCTTCCCAACTGTGATTTTTACTCAACACTCAGTCATTCCAGTCACCCTCTCCATCCTACACCATCCACAACTAATAATGTTTTTTGTATCCATATCTTCGACTTACAATCAATTCTCAATATATTTCCCTTGTGTTTTGTCTATATTGCTATGACCCATTGACATTATTATACATATATTACCGTTTTACATATTCGAACAAGTTTTTCCTTAATATCAATAAATTAGTTTTTTGTTGTTGAAATCAGAAGTACACTGTTATTATCTGGATCTTCTAAACTCAACTTCCTTTCATAATTTTCTTTCAAACTCGTATTGATAATTTTTTCTTTATATTCGTTATGGTTCACTTGTTTTACATCTCTCTCTCTCTCTCTCTCTCTCTCTCTCTCTCATTATAATTCTCCAGTATTTCGTATTGCACGTTCCCTTTTATCCTTCTCTTGCTATGCTGTGTCTCCCTCCACCTCCCCATCCCGCCTACACACACACACACACACACACACACACACACACACATACACAAAACCATCTCTAAACTTTTCCCATATTTCGTATTTCTAGTGTCTGGGAAGGGAGACTAGTTGCTGCGTTGTTTAACTAGGTGCTGGGAAGAAGACAATAAATATATTTACACACACACACACGCACACGCACACGCACGCGCACACGCAGACGCTCACACAGTTAACAATACAATAAAGCTACTTGTCTCAGAAGACGCTAGAGTCTAAAAATGCAGTAATGAAGAAATTCATCTTGGATGGGAGAAGCGACGGCCCCGGAGTGGGTTACTGTGCAAAAAAAAAAGAGAAAAGAAAGAAGAGTAATACGTGCAGAATCTGAAATGGCATGGCTGATGGTCTTCATAACGCGTGAATTTATTGGGCTGTGAATATCTCGGTGTTTGTGGGATTGGACGGGATTGGAAGTTGTGGTTTTGGAGCGAAAAATTACGAGTTACGTGGAAAATTTAATGGTGTGTGTCACAGGAGAGCAGCAATGGCGGGCGAGCGTGAGGACTCTGTTTCGTGTTTGTCCCTTTTTTTCCCACACCACACAGAGGGAAAACAAAAAATAAAAATATCACACACTACCCCACAGTGTCCCAACTGGCTGGGGTGAAGTCTACCTCGTGTTATGTCTTTTTTTCTCATAAGAAGCCAAAAAACAACAAAATTCTCCTCTGATATCCTTCCGCCTGTCCTACACCGTCCCAGTTAACCGGCGGGACGGATGTGTATTATATATGTCTGTTTCATTCTTGCAAAATACCGAAAAAATAATAAAATCCTTTCTTCGATAGTGCGCCTCTGTCCCACACTGTCCCACACCGTTCCAGCTGGCCAGCGAGGATATCCATCGTCCGTAAATGGGTGTAGAGGAAGAGGATGATGGAGGGTCGTTTACAAGGAGGGAAGTGTTCCCAGACGGTGCCTTTAGAGGACACGTCACACCCAAGATAACAACTATCATTAACGTCAAAACACAGTTACGTTAAGTGATAAGCGTTACTTGTTGTTGTTGGGAAACGAGAATTTCGCCAACGAGCATAAAGGAGTGTGCAGTATTAGTGAGCAGCTGGCGGGGATGGTAACAGTACACCAGGGGAGTCTTCAGTGGATGTGAGAGGCAAGATTGATGTGTCTCTTTTAAAACCCATTACGAGAAGGAGAATATTTGTCAATTACACTTATTCACATGTCGAACAATCTACCGTCTCTCCACCTACTATCTATCCATATATATATTTATAAATAAATATATATATATATATATATATATATATATATATATATATATATATATATATATATATATATATATATATATATATATATATATATATATTTATTTATATATATTTCTTGGCAGTTTTGTTCGAGCTTTCGTTTCCAGTAGTCACGACCTTCTAATTCAACTATTTCAATCTAGAAGGACAGACCTGACAGGAACTACGTGATGCGGGCTGGTGGGACGTGCTGCCCCGCCACCACCGTGGGGGAGGAGGAGGAGGTGGCAGCTCACGAGGAGACACAGACGAAGGTACAGAAGGCGGAGGAAGAGAAACAGGAATTAGTAAAGTAGGAGGAAGAAGAGCAGGGGGGGAAGTATAGACCGAAGCGTAAGAGGAAGAGGAGAAAGAAAAAAGTGGAGAGGGTGAGGCATAGGAGGAGTTGCACCGAACAAGGATGACCAGAGAGAGAGAAAGAGAGAGAAAAAATAAAAAAGTACTCGTGGTCAAGGTGACTCCTGAAGCACTGGTGCGGTTGCGAGTCTCTCCTCTAAAGACTTTTGCTTGGAATTGTTATGATAATCTGATGGCCACGTCCTTTCTCCCAGGCCTCGAAAATGATGCATATTACATTGGTACAGAACCAGTCCCAGTGTCGAGGGGCCTCCACTGTGTGTTGGTATGCATTGGTGCCCGCCTCTCGCGCCAGCCCACAGTATATTATAATGTATTGAAGCTGTTGATTATGAAAGAGTCGTCTCGGAGCTGTCTGATCTCGTTTGCTCTCTGTTATGCTGTGCTCAAACAGATACTACCACTGATGCTGCTGTTGTTGGAGATGATGTTTCAACCTGGAGAGTATCAAGGCTGGTGATGATGGCGAGGGAGAAGAGCATGATGGCGAGGGGGTCATGAGAGGAGGGGATGGGGTGTGTATATATATATATATATATATATATATATATATATATATATATATATATATATATATATATATATATATATATATATATATATGTGTGTGTGTGTGTGTGTGTGTGTGTGTGTGTGTGTGTGTGTGTGTGTGTGTGTGTATGTGTGTGTGTGTATGTGTGTGTGTGTGTGTTTGTGTATATGTGTGTGTGTGTTGTTCTGTGGTAACTATAGGACATTTCTTTATAGATTTTTTAAGAATCCTTTCAACAGTGATAGTATTTGTTAAGATATCTTATACCAGCCACAGTACTAGTGGTGATGAACAACAGGTGACACTGAACATGCAGCAGCAGCAGCAGCAGCAGCAAAGGTTCAACGCTCGGACGTGTGTAATGACGGTCTCACTGATCCCTGAGCCTTAAGAAGTGTTGTTTTTGTGGCGGCTACTTTAATATCTCTGAATCACTTAGCGGACAACCATTCTTCCTTAATTAGATACCTTAATTATTTTTATATTTATCATTATTGTTATCATTGTTGCTGTTGTCGTTGTTGTTGTTGTTGTTATTAGCATTATTGGTATTAATATTGTTAGTATTATTAATAGTATAAGTTAAATTATCCAAAGAACTATTACTAAATTATTTTCTTCAGTAATCATCTTCATGGTCACGACTCCAAGAAGAAGCGAAGAAGTGTTGTGTTTCAGGTCTCGGCGGGATTTTCTCTCTCCCCTTTCTCCCTCGCGTCATAGTTGAGGGGCTCCAGCATCACCTCTAATGAAGAAGGCAAGATGACCCACGTCTGGGAAATGACCCGAGATTCAGTACGTGTAACAAGATCTGAACTGTGTTGAAAGCCGCCGGACGACAAGTGATTTCAACCCCGGTGGTCGTATTAGCATGTGAAGAAGGCTCTCAGTGCTTGGGTAAGAGGATAGAGCTGTCGGGTGGACGAGAGAAGAGAACGTGTGTCTGGCTTCTCAAAGATTCGTAAGACAATTTTCTCTTTTCTTTTCTCTTAACTTGGGACATCAGGATATATTTCATTACATCAGAATGTTTATGCAATTTCAACATCACTTTTGAAGAACAACTTTATAAGGTGTAGTTTATGTGATTATTTATACGAAGGTTTGAGATATGGGACGCTGAAGGGTGAAATTATCTAAGGTGAATAAACACAGCCGTTTGTACGTTCCTCGCGAGTATAGAGATAAAGACGAGTACGTACATGTTGACGAGGAGGGAGGGAGGGAAGGAGGGAGGGAGGCAGGGAGGGAGGGGAGTTACCGAGGGCGGGTATGAATGAATGACGTGGGTGAGTGAGTGTAGGACAGTAAGGAGTGTGTTGAAGATGCGGTAAGGACTCCTTCTGTGTTAAATCAGGACCTATATCCCGGAGAATGTATTGGGGAGCGGAAGTAAGTCATTGACAGAAGCGAGAGGAGTGTGTGAGTCTTACCAGTGTGTGGGTGAGTCGGTGGAGCAACGTGGGTGTGTTAGAGAAGAGTAGGGGATTACACTGGAATAATGGGGGGTATAGAATGGATTCGTGTAAAAGTGTTGGAATTATCAGCTGAGTTTTGTAAGAGTGAACGGTATGTGCTCCGAGGTGTACGCCCGAGGTGGAAAATGCGTGCCATATTTTTTTGTTTATCTTTTGAGGGTGGGGTGTCAGCAAGGCCCCTTTTCCCATATATATTCATTGAAAAGGACATTTGCGCCTTCAAGTGCTCTATTGAAGGGCTGTGTCCCTAGAATGGGCTTCAGGAGGGCCAAAATATACATACTAACATACTATATGTAAAGGATTTGTATCCATGAGCCTTCAATTGCATAGGAGGGTGTCCAAATATGTATGTTAAGAATATAGAAAATGTACATGTCCAGGCCGTACGAACACGCAAGATTGTGTGTGTGTGTGTGTGTGTGTGTGTGTGTGTGTGTGTGTGTGTGTGTGTGTGTGTGTGTGTGTGTGGTGGGTGGGGGTCTATCCGAGCAAGGTAACACGCGCCTCTGTTCAAAGGAGTGTGCCTGGTGGAGGAGGGAGAGGGGAAGTGGGAGGGGAAAGGGGAAGGGGGGGGGTCTCGTACAGCCATACCAAGACGCCAGGTGATAGTGACCAGGCTAGACATCCCAACACAGCTCCTTAACATTCTAACTCCGTCAACGAGATGGTGTAAGTTAGTGCGTGTGTCGGCACCTGCACTTGGCTCCCCACGATGATGGTGTTCTGCTTCTCTCTTCCCTCACCGATCAGTAGATAAAGCCGATATGCTAACAGACTAACGAATGGATAGAAGCTGATAACAAATTAATAAATAACCCCTGAGAACGCATAGATGAATAGGGATAATAATATATTACGGAGAATAATTGTCGAATGAATGGATAATTACATAGATAGCTGATACATATAAAAATAAACTCCATTTTCAAAACGGGTTCTTATAAAAAAATAACACAGAAAAAGAATTCGGACTAAAATTAGGGAACTACCTGTATATTATTAGATAAGAAGATGTTTTCTTTTCTTTCAAGGCAAGTCATAAGGCTCTCTAGTAACACAAGATTCTTAGAAATACAATTCACCCAAGCGATATATATATACATATATATATATATATATATATATATATATATATATATATATATATATATATATATATATATATATATATATATATATATATATATATATATATATATATATATATTACGCCCCTGAGAATATTTTCCCCCACCACTTACAATATATCCCCTAGCTGGCAACCATCTCCGCCCCCGAAAACCCGAAATTTACTGTAACAGTCCGACAAACCTGGTCTGGTCTGCCTGCTGCCCCCATCAGTTATATTTCGTTATTACCGGAGATACAATATCGTAAAATGCCACTTGTATACATTGAGGGCATAAAAGGGCTTTTTTCCTTGCTATCGTTAATGTCAGGGAAATAAATGACAGCATGAATGGCTCCGGCTACCTTGTCCGGGGGAGAAACAGGCAATGTGTCGGAGAAAAAAATCCTCTGGGGGAAAATTGACCAGGGAGGGGATGGAAGGAGTGTGGGATGAGGTGAGTGGTGGGTGCGAGGGAGAGAGGGAGGGAGGGAGGGATAAGGGGAAACTAGATAAAGGGGAAAACTACTAGACAGTTGGGGGGGGGATACGGGGGAGGGAGGAGGCTTGACAGAGGGGACTGGGACAGGGAAAAGGTAGACAGGTAGAAAACTAAACAGGTCGAATAGGGAACAAAGGGGAATCTAAACAAGAATATAGACAAGGGGAAAATTGGATAGATAGCAAAATAGACCGTGGAATGTTTAGATAGGTGGAGGGGCAGGTGAATACGTGTAGGGGAAGGTGAAGGGATGGGTGAACAGGCAGGTGAAGGGATTGGTGAAGGGGCAGGTGGAGGGTTAGGTGGACAGGCAAGTGAAGGGATAGGTGGAGAGACAGGTGAAGGGATAGGTGAAGGGATAGATGAAGGGGCAGGTGGAAGGGTAGGTGGAAGGGCAGGCGAAGCGATAGGTGCAGGGATAGATGGAATAATAGGTGTAGGAGAACCAAACAAATCCCTTCACGCAGAACAAAGAAAATATGTGCGTGAACAATACTTTCGTTAGATTTTATCAATATAAGAGTTCCATCCTATAATAGAAGGTAAAAATGCACAATGCGAATTTACTTAAAAAAAAATAAAAATAAATGCTAAGTGCCTTGTGCCACCATGTCACCATGGGAGGAGGCAGCGACCATCTTCTGCTTCCCCGGACAGTTAACATCACAGTGCCACCGGCAGCCAGCCACTCCCCCACCCACACAAAAATAGACAAACTCGGTGAATTTATCAGCTCACCTCGCTGCCAAATGACACCAGAGGGTCGGAAAAACCATAATGAATTAAGTGTGCATATATAAAATGAACATTCTATTTCTGCTAAACCTCGGAGTAACTAAAACATAAACCACAGGGGCAGCTCGCGACGCTCAGGAGATGTAGGAAAGGAAAGAGTGGAGCGAGAGAGAGAGAGGGATTTATTTCTGAGCACTTGGTTCACCATCTCTACCTCATAAACCAGTCGATTAGGTCTACACCTGGGTTTATCCAATCTAGTCGCGGACCCTTCACTCCTTCTCTCTTAACTTGACACTAACAAAGCAGATTCACTTTGGTCGATTTTCTTTTCAGGGTCTGAGGCAATAAATACCCTGATGCCCTCCTCTTCCACCCCCTCCTCCTCCTCCCTCTCCTCCTCTCCCATCTCTTACCCAAACCTATGAATTTCAACCCCACTACCCACCAACCAACCCACCTAAGCATCTATCTACCCACCAGTCAACCAACCACCTGCCCATCAAGAAACTCAGCCCCAGATATGTTTTAAAGTAGCACAAACCAAGCTGTATATAACATGGGTATCTCTCTATCGCACCTGTCTTAAATTTGCCCATTCTATATGAACCTTTAAAGCCCTTGGGGAATCTTGGCAAACAAACAACAAAGATCAGGAAGGAGTGAAGTGAAATGAATTGAGGTTAGGTTAGGCATCTCTCTCTCTCTCTCCTGTAGTTGCAGAAAAGCTTTTAACAGTGCATCTTCCATCTGCGTGTGTCATCAGTAGACCGTAGACCAAGAGAGAAGGAGAGGGAGAGGGAGAGGAAGAGGGAGGGGGCGGTAATTCTCATTCTCGGCGCCCCATAACACACGTTACCAAGAGTTAGTTGAGACAAAAACGAAAGACTATGAAGAACAAGAAGAAGTCCGCTGTGTTATCTTTAAAGTGGAACGACACGAGGAAACACAGGAAATTGGACACACACACACACACACACACACACACTGGCGGACGTAACATCATTAGAAACGTAGAAAACAGAGGGAAAAAAAAAACACGAGTAACACTGATATTCCCACTGCTAGACCAGACATAGTAAAACACATATAAACTGGATTGGACATTCAGGAACAGACAGGAGACAACAGGCAGGATATACAGACACAGCAAGACACACACACAGACAAAAGACAGGATATACAGACACACAAAATACATAGAAACAGACTAGACGCACAGACAGGCTGGACTTAGACACAAATTGCAGAACACGTAGACACATACAAGAAACACACATACACAGACACGATACACACATACACAGACACGATACACACATACACAGACACGATACACACATACACAGACAGGATACACACATACACAGACGCGATACACACATACACAGACGCGATACACACATACACAGACACGATACACACATACACAGACACGATACACACATACACAGACACGATACACACATACACAGACACGATATACACAGACAAGAAACACAATGCAAATCCAATAACAGACAACTAATTCAGACGTGAGGAACAAAAGGAGACGACACAGTGCATAAACAATGGAGAGTTACGAACGGGACGAAGTAATCAACGCAATAATGGGGGAGGTAAACATAAAGGGGTGAATAAAAGGAGGAGATAAACGAGTAACAAGAGAGAGTAAAACGAGTAAAAACCTTGAGAGAAGAGTAAAGTTTGGAGTGAATATAAAGACCAAGGTGGAAAAGTTGTCTCCAGCCACACAGAAAACTCTCAAACATACAATCACACACACACACACACACAGACACACACACACACACAGAGAGACACACACACACACACACACTACACACACACACACACACTTGACTTCCGCAAACCTCCAAGACAAAAACACCTCCAACTCTTGACACACACGATCATCTAACTCAAACATTTACACAAACTACAAAATTTTCCCTCTTTGGATCAATAAAGAACTCTGACGTATATACTGACATGTTTGCGTAAAATTAGTAACATATATATTGCTGTAAATATATTAACGTATCTAATTATACAACTTTTTTGTTTACAATTTACACAAAGAGACGAAGAATTTACGATGCCTCTGAATATACTAAGTAAATTGTTACGAGACTTCCATCTGTGGTAGAATAGTTTTAATATAATATAGTTTCGTGGATATAAATCACAAGGTGAATTATTATCATGTTACCTGCGTGTTAAAGGACCATTTTAGGGAAGAAATTTAATCATCCAGTTCAGCAATTAAGATATTAAACAATTGCATGATTATAACTTTGCTTTTGTGATTATGAAAACACACACACACATACACACACATACACACACACACACACACACACACACACATACACACACACACACTCTAGAAATATCACTGCCTATAACAATGAATATAAGTAATAAAACAATTTGAATAATATTTTTGCGTAATCCCCACTCTCTCTCTCTCTCTCTCTCTCTCTCTCTCAACATGTTTACCGTCCGTATTAAATATCAGGAACATGTCTATTACACACACCAACATTTATCATCCGCTTCAAAACAAACACACACATCACTCTCATACACCGCTCTCCTCCCCACTACCTACACCCACACACAGCCCCTCTCCACCTCACACACACACACACACACACACACACACACAGCCCTTCTCTCCTCTCCTCTTCACCCTACACACGCAGCCCCTCTTCCTACACACACACACACACACACACACACACACACACACACACACACACACGTCAACAACCACAAAATTCAATCCCCATTAAATGCCGCTATGAACGGATCTCCCCCCCGTATACATACACATATATACAGGATATACTCACCTGCAAACTGTCCATACACTGCCATAGTTACATACATATTCATTTACATAATTTTTTCTATACACGGATACATGCATGCAACGCCATATATTAATAGATACATAGACACATACATACATACATATACATACAATATACTCTCTCACACACACACACACACACACACACACACACACACACACATATATATCACCACCCACATTATCATTATTCACGGGGACAAATCAGACCCCTATCTCCAAGGCCTCACAAAACCATCTCCAACACCACCACTGATAAACATATAAACATCACCTCCAAACTCTACCACAACGACAGGACGCGTCAACGATACTGAAAATACCCAAGTAAATGTTTCGCTCTCTCCCCCTTCAACAATAATGGTGGGTGGTGGGTTGGATGGATTGAAATGGACTTAAAAATCAGAGGCAAAGTATGTTGAGAAGTGCCTCCCCGAGTGACAGGAATGCAGTGAAAGATGCAATCGTTATACGTCAAGTCTGAAGGTGAATGTGTGTGTGTGTGTGTGTGTGTGTGTGTGTGTGTGTGTGTGTGTCCTGTCTAGAATTAAAGTCGAGGGAGTTTTTAATACTTTGTTGTGTTCTCAAAAAATAGATCCGTACGAAATTCCTCCTTCCCCCTTCCCTCCTTCCCCTTCCCTACCTCTCCCTTCTTTTTTCCCTCCTTCACTCCCTCTCTCCCTACCTACCTCCCTCCCTTCCTACCTCCCTTCCTCCCTTCCTCATTCCCTCTCGACACACCTTCGGATCGATGGAGCGAGAAACGACGGGTTGATGTCTCTCAAGCATGTGTTGTGCCCCAGAGCGTGAGGGTCGATCAATAAGGGTGAAGGCTGAGCCACAAGAGAGGTGCTTCAGGAGTGGTACTAAAAGGAGTTAGTACTGAGGAATAATCTATAATGGGTGGTACTTAATTAGTGTTATCTAGTGATACTGTTATTTAGCGTTACTTAGTGTTATCTAGTGTTATCTAATGGATGATAACTAATAAGACGAGTATCACTTAACATGCACTATCGAACCTAAGGAAGATAACCAAACAGGTAACACTTAAAAAAAGGTTACCAAAACAATGTGTTATAATGGTCGTTACTTTAAAGAGTGTAACCTGAATGGTGTCACCCAACAGCTATTAGGCTACCTGAAGGAACGGTGTAAATTGAGGTCACCTGACAAGTGTTGCATAAAGGCTTTTGTTTTCCTAGGGGCTGTTGAGTGCCCCCTTAAGGGAGATAGTTAAAGGGTGTCTTTTGTTAAATTTTCTTAGGGGGACCGCTTAAAGGAGTTTTCTTTTAGGAACGTCAAAGTAAAGGGTTTGGCTTATGGGGCGTGAAATGAGAGAGTTAACTAGTGGGTGTGTTAACACTGAGTGTGTATAAATTAAAGAGAATTGTCAACGACGAAGTTTGTGAACGAAAGGCAATATAAACTAATGAAATCAGATTAACGATTTTATAACTGATTAATGATTCATGAGTTTTGGAATTCGGGGAAAACGTAAATAAATTCTGGAGAGTTTTCTTATTACTAATTTGGATTTCATGTTATGTAAATGTAAATGCGTATAAACGTTTCATTTTTCCTTTAAGTCTGCCGTCAGCACGAGTAGGCCTATAATGGTATAAATCTGTTATTAAGTGATTAATTAAAGCCACTAATTTATTCTCCAGTGTTATAAGAAAATTACCTCTAGTTATGGTTTATGAATGACCTTAAAAATCATAAGGGACATGAAGGCCCCCAAACACTATTAATCAGAATCAAGTTTTCGCCTCCCAGGAACACACGCTTGTATCCCTTCCGCGTACAAACAGACGCACAGACAGACGCACAGACAGACGAACAGACAAAAGCGCACGCACAGACACACACACACACACACACACACACACACACACACACACACACCCTCTGTGAGTTATCTACCGTCCTTCCATCTACCATAGTATTATATCTACCATACTTTGCATACTAGAAACTGCATTATTTATCCTAACATGTCCCGCCTGTATCCTAATATCATCCTAACTTACTGAACCCGCGAATTATCCATCCTTGGTTTCCTCCTCCCTCTACCTACCTACCTACCTACCTAACCCTCCTCTCCTCTCCCCCCAAGTCTATGGTTACTACCCTAATGTCTCTCTTATACCCATTTTCTCCCATCTTTCATCCCTACCCCCTCTTTTTTTTTACCCCCTAACCCTTTGTTTCCCTTTAATGTCCAAATATCCCCCCTTAGCACCCTAACCTTTCATAATGCCCATATGCTCTGTTAGCCCCTATAACCCCTTCAGTTCGCCCTTCTAATGCCTATCCCCCTACTCTCTCTTTAACCCCCTCGTTTACTTCCCTCCTAATGTCCCCTCCTCCCCTTCCACTTCTACTTGTATTCCCCCAACCTAATCGCGGTCCATTTCCCCATAAACTTAGCCTGTTTACCTAAGGATAATCCAGCCCATTCTAACATGAATTAACCTCACCGAACACGACGTTAAACAATTCCAGTCCTGCCTCTTGCCCCTGCTATAGCAAGGCCTCCGCGGATCCCCGTTCTCAGGGGGTTTGAATCCTTATGGCTATCGTAAACACCAGCTAACACCTGGAATGAGAGGAAGTTATTACCCCATTTATTCCTGGAACCTGAATATTGCGCGGGTCCGAAGATCATGACTTACTTGGATAGCGAGCTCGCTACCCCCCGGGAAAAATATAGAGAGGGGGCCAAATGGGAGGGATTTGAACCCCTTTCATTGTTAGGCCTGACACTTTCATTCCTTTGTTCTAGGTTTTTTCTCGTGATAGAGTTCTAGGAAATTAATAGGACAATAAACCTCGCTTTCAAGACTATTTTTTCTATATTTGTATAAGTTCAAAAGTTTACGAATTTGAGTTAATGAGTTATGTTGTAAGGTTCTTGAATCCAAGGTGAAAGCTCATGAAGCCTTTGGACACAATAGATGACACTCGGGGAGGGGGGCAGGAGAAGGAAGCTCAGAATTCATAGAGCATGACCCTTGAGTGCTCACTTTGTCCTCCTATAGTGACGATTCGCGCATGGCTTATGGGCTCTTACTTACATGTGTTCAACAACTGCTTTACTCATCTTCCACACTTGTGAGGACTGTGTTCACGCACTCGTTGCATAAATTTGAGGATTACACTTAATCCAAATCTTTGAGGAATTCCTCTATTACATTCCTCCGAAGACAAATGTATTCACTGCATATCAATGAGGACTAACGTCATACATTTAAAGATGACATTTTGCTACATACTGTGCATTTGCTGATGATATTTAATACATTCTACTGAGGAAAACACACATTGCCTGCCTAATAAGATTAAGCTCAACTTAGGCAGATGATCAGTGCAGAAGAACTTAACTACTCGTCTTCCAGATGAACAACCAGGAATGTTGCTTAATTCCGCCAGTCTCGTTCCTCTCGTTCAATGTCCTTTTGTGAATTTTCCTCACATAATTAATTGCAGTCTTTTAGTGATAATTTCAGCTTTTGGTCTATTTACTGTCTGTGTTTGAATGTTTATATCTCTGTTCATCCAGCCTTGCCATCTACTCTACGCCTGTTGTGTAGACTTAGCAGTTAATGTACTGATGAGCACCAAACAAACTGGAAAACGCAATTTGAAAATGATTTAACAAACCAAAATCATCAAGGAAAGAGGATGCAAGACGATGAGTTGGTCAAAAAGTACACTGGGTTAGCACCTGAGTGTGGGTCATTGAATAGATCGCTCTTAAATCCCACTAAAAGATAGGCGGACAAAAGATCAGTTAGCTATAGTACAAAGCCCATTGGGATAAGGGTGGGATGTGGGTGGGTTGAAGGTGGGTTAAAGATGGGTTGAACAGTAAGACGCTTGACAGAGATGTATAGTGAATGTTGAGGGTGAGATAGAAACTATATAGGATATCTGACGAGCGTGTTTAGTGAGTAAGAAATCATCCAATGCTATAGGTTATATGACTAAAGAATAGGGTTGGCTACCATACCTATTGAGATGGATGGGTAGATAGGGGGATGGGTTGAAACAGACCTCTTTTACCTTGTTGCCTCTACGCCCACGAAACGCCCACCATTTTATACTGATCCCCTTGCGGCACCTTCTCCACTCAAGCCAGACCAAACCAGACCAGCCCAGACCAGACCAGGTTAGACATTGGTCCATGTTTAAGGCGCCTCTTAATTTTAAGCCCAAAATTTTTCCCTCTCCTCCCTAATGTAAGACTGGAGGAATATTCGTATTCATTAGGGTGAGAGTCCAATCCATTGTGTTACGACTGGGAGACGAAGGATTTTATTCCCAAGAATCTGCTAATTCTCCCGAGAGAGAGAGACTAAAAGAAGGAACTCTTTTCTTACAAGGATGGTAGTCCGTTTTGTGGCCCCCGACTCGAAGAGAGAGAGAGAGAGAGAGAAAGAGAGAGAGAGAGAGAGGAGAAGAAAAAATATCGTATTTCTTGGTTAATTATGGAGCATTATCTCAAGATCAATAGAGGTACCAGCCAGGAGAACGTACAATCACCTGTCAGATTTATTAAACTTAATGTAATCGCAAGGTCAATTTTCTCTGTGGCATCAGCAAGAAAAACAATGGTTCGATCATAGGTAAACAGTGAACGAAATTGGTAGTTATCCACAACAAAATATTGAATACATTGTCTATCAGAGTAAATATCAGTGATTTTGTTAATTCTTTACTCTGCAGGAAATTGGATTTTGATTGTCTTTTCCTTTTTATAATTTCTTAATATTCATCATCTTTTTTCCTCTTATTCTTCTTTATTGTGTGTTTTTTATTTCTTTTGGTCTTTGTTTCGTTAACATTATTTTTATTTTCATCCACGACTCTTTCTCTCTCTCTCTCTCTCTCTCTCTCTCTCTCTCTCTCTCTCTCTCTCTTTCATCCCTCTGCCCTCTCCTCATCCCATTTCCCTTGTCGCTACCCTTCTGTCTCTCTGCCTCTGTCTCTTCCTCTCTCTCTCTCTATCTCTCTCCCTTCCTCCAATCATCTCCCCTCCTTCATTATCACTCTTTGTCTTTCTCTTCCTCCTCTTTTATCGATTTCCATCCATCTCCCGACCTCCGTTTCTTCCCCCTCTTGCACTTCCAAGCTACCAAACTCTCATTTACACATTCGACTAACGTGTGATTCTCCTCTCTAATAAATCGTAAGGATCTAGCGGGTAAAATTCACACTTAATCAAACATGTAATTAAATCATCTAATAATATTTTGTATGCAGTTAGTCAGCTCAGTCGCCCGCCTTACTTGACTTGGCTGGTGGATGTTGTTTACACTAAGAATTATTCATTATATTTTTCAAGTATACATACATGAATAAAGTAAAAATGTATATATTATGGTTAATGTACTGAATTAATAAAGATGATAGAAAAAAGTCAATAATAATAATAATAATAATAATAATAATAATAATAATAATAATAATAATAATAATAATAATAATAATAATAATAATAATAATAATAATAATAATAATAATAATAATAATAATAATAATAATAATAATAATAATAATAATAATAATAATAATAATAATAATAATAATAATAATAATAATAATAATAATAATAATAATAATAATATTGTGTTGTTTTGTTATTATTTTCTTTCGGGATTATATTTTACATCATCATTATCCTAAGCATTAACCCTTTACCTTATCTTTTAATCGATGTTATTATCTTTATTTAATTCATTATTAACATTATTTACGCTTTATTGTTTTATTTTCATCATTTTCTCGTTATTGTCTTATTCTATTTGTTTTTCCCTGTTTTGCAGTTGTTAATCTTGTTATTTGTTCTGTATTTCATGTTCTCTTTCTGTATGTTCTCTACCTTCATGGCCTCTACTATCATTCTCGCCCTCCTTCCCTCTTTACTTAACTCCCCATCTCCCAAGCTGCTCAACGCCTCACCTCCCATCTTGTTTATCTCCCCATCATTTTCTTTCTTGATTAGCTCTCCTCCTCCCCCCTGTTCCCCCTCTCTCTCTCTCTCTCTCTCTCTCTCTCTCTCTCTCTCTCTCTCTCTCTCTCTTTAGTACCTACTTAGCCCCCCAGTTATTTACTTGGTTATCTCCCTACTCCCTTCGTGCTTCACTCCCCACCTCCCTATCTACTAAGACCCCCAACCTCCTCAGTCCCGTACCTCTCTTCTTGCTCCCCTTTTTCCTCACTAATTACTAATTCCTTCTCCTCTAGTGCTATCCAATCCCTCCCTTTAGGTCTTCTCTCTCCATCCTCGATCTTCCCTATACCTGCTTTCCCTCCTCCAAATCCCCATCACTCCGATTAATTTCCCCAACTTTTTGCCTTATCTAGGGGAGGATCCTTCCCCAAGTTACACCCTTCCCTCTATTATATTTCTCTCTTTCTGTACCCTACCCACTTTAATTCCCTCCCCCCTTCCCCCGTCAATCCCTCATCTCCCCACACTCCACTCCCCCCTCCACCTACCCTCCCTCTCTCCCTCCCATCTCCCCGTAGGCGTATAGATTATAAACTAGTTATTTAAATTCGAGTCCATTAATTATTTCCTATCGATCTCCTCTTACTCATCAATGAGAGAAATAAGACCGCTTAAGTATGGTCCTCTGAGTACACCTCCTCGCTCCTAGAATCGACACCGACGATAATAAACAACCAGAGATGATTCCCAGTGTGAGATGGATAAAAAAAAAGGTGAAATTATTGAGTTTTTTTGTTGTTGATGTGTGTTAGAGTGAGTCGTGCAGGGAGGAGGAGGAAGGGGGTTGGATTTTTTTTTGGGGGGGGGGGATATCTGTGGATGAGGAAAAGGTAATATTTAGTGTTAATTCCTTTTAGGGGGAAATAATAGAAGAGAAATTCTTTAAGTGTCTTTTTTACGTGTATTTAAGAATGACTCGATGGTGTTGATTTTTTTTATTTTGTATTTTTTTGTAAACAGCTGTGGGTGAATACATGTCCTTACTCTTGAGATTAGTATCGTAGTTTTACATGTTTAATAAGAAGAAAACAGGTTTAAAGACTATATATCTAAATGTGAAAAAAACAAGAACAAAACGAAATTATAAAGGCCTTTGCTGGCATATCAAAGAAGTGAGTGGATCTAACGTCGAACTTGAGCAAAAATTACACAGCACTCGTTTGATGTATCTAAGTGTCCGTCGGTAAAACTCAAATTTCCAGACAAAGGTGTAGGTTGGGTAATTACAGGTACAACAAAACCGGAGTTATAATTATCTAACAGCCTTTTCTTCGATTATACTACTAAGCTATCCACACCCATCACTTCCAATCGCTTCCCGCTTGAGAATTTTTCATGATAAACTGTTAATTAGATTCTCAGAGCACTAATACAAGATCTGTGTGGACCGCCCTCCCTCCCTCCCTCCCTCCCACCTTGATGATGGGCTGCAGCAGGTACCACGCCCTTAAAACAAAAGGTTGGTGTGCGTGTTGTGTTATTTTGGACGTTTCCTTGTATAGCTGTGACCAACAACCCCTCAGGAGACTACAGGGGTAAACTTCTGAAGGGTCGAGTACTTACAGGTAAACCAGAGTGTAGAGTGATAAGTTAATCAGAGACAGACAGACGGACAGACAGAAATATTCAGGCAAGCAGATAGAGAGACTGAAAGAGTAAAAGAGAGAGAGAGAGAGAGAGAGACGCACAGTGACAGAGCGAAACAGTTAAAGGGGTACTAACAGACTGGTAGGTAACAGGTAAACAGTAACAAAGACAACATATACAATCATACAGACAAAAACAGAAACAAATACTCAAAACAAATACCAGTGACACAATCATTAAGGAATAACACAACACCAGACTATAGTAACCTCAACTAATCGTCCATACAGCTATACTAAATATACTATAACATACCCTAATGTATAACTAAGTAGTATATTTAGGGTGCCATCAACTGAAAGAAATTAAAGTCAAATCGCTAGTGAGTATCGACGTAAGCCATCTGGAAGTGATGTAACAGATCATTAAAGGTGATAAAATGTGTCGATGGTGATAGAGAGAACGACTTGTGGTGATTAATGTGTGTGTTACGTGTGTGTGTGTGTCTGTCTGCCTCCCACACCTGTTATTAATATGAAGGGTCTTGAATTAATATATCATATGAATTTGATTTCATAGGTTATTTGATTTAAAAGTGATATGAAAAGCATTACTGTAACGCTTCAGACAGACAGAGAGACAGACAGAGGAACTATTATCCATTGTTAAACAGTGAGTAGATCAGAGTGTGAAAAAGATGAAATGTTATTAACACAGGTGGAAATTCATTTATGATTCCACACTCAGAATTTAGACCTCTATAAACTAATTAAGCCTCCATAATTTTGAGTTAGGAGGTAATGAACCCTGGGTTTTATGCCTACATTAAAGACTGCGCACCGGTCAACCTGTTTCAGATGTGGGAAATGACTTGTTGGAATGAGTATGTAGAATAATGAACACAAAAAGGAAATAATAAAAGGAATGGTACTAGAATTCTCCCCTTTTTTGTCCAGGAATATTTTTTTTGGGGAGGAGGGGGGGAAGGGGGGGGAGGCAACAGCGTCTCATTCAATCTATCCTGAATCAACCTTATTCAATCCTTTTCGTCACCTTTACACAGTCTATACTTCATTCATCATTCATTAAATCAATTACCTTATCCCTATCCAATACTTATACCATGTTCAACTAATCTAAAGTTTTTCTGACATACAGATAACTTATAAAAGGTCACTTAATATTTACCTCAAGGATAAACTCTCTGTAAAATCATTTCACTTTACCCCAAAAAACACTCAACATTTCTCTCAAGGTGAAACCAATATAAAGCTCATTCAGTTCTTTGCCCAAACTCTTTCAATCATTCCCAAGGTCATTCAATAGTTACGTCAGGTCATTTACTACCTGAAGGTCTTTCAGTTCATTACCCAGTTCACTCAAGTCTATATATGATCCAATTTGATGATATATTCAGTTAATTCAGTCTATATGTCTTGTATTCCTATCACGTAACACTCTATATAAGGGTATTCGAAGCTTTATTCTGTCGTAATTAAGCTTTGTATTCAATGTTTTTATTATATTTATAGAGGATTCAATACTTTATCCTTGTTTAATTAATCTCTCTAAGTTTTTATTTATTCAGTTCTTTTAATGTACGTCTCTGCTTAATTTTAATTCAGTGTTTAGTCTAAGTTTATTGAACCATTATCTAGGATTTGATTCTTATCTACGCTGATTCAATCTTTTATCCAGACTTAGTTAATCCTTCATCCGGGTTTATTCAACCCTTAATTAAAAGCTTAATCCTTCATCAACTAAAGCCTATTCAAACTTTTATGTATTTATCCCTATCCTGACCTTGTAGGCCTATGCAAAAGTCTTTATAATGTTATCCTAGTACATTCATTCTCATACTAACCTAATCTGTATTATCCACTTATCTTAACTACATCAGATAAATGTTTAGCATATTATCCTTGTAATGTAATCCCCTATCCTTTCTAACAAATCCCCTTATCCTGACCAACTAATCCCCCTAATGTAGCTAAATTAATCCCCATATCCTAGTTACATTAATCACCCAATTCCTTTATCCAAACTAAGGCAATCAATTCACCTCTGCTGCCTCTCATTCTAGTATTAAATCATTCTATTATGCTAGTTCTTTCTAGTCAGTACGTTCTAGGTTAATTAGGTGATTCTCTTAGGTAACTCATCCATTATCCTAGGTCATTTAGCTATTATCCAAAGTCATTCAGCTATTATCCAAGGTCATTTAGCTATTATCCAAATTCGTTCAGTTATTATCTAAGGTCATTCATCTATCATCCAAAGTTATCCAGCTATTTTCCTAGATAATTTCGGTTATTATTCAAGGTTATCCAGGTATTAGCCCAGGTCCTTCAGCTATTAACCATAGTTATCTAGCTTTTTATCCAAGATCATTCAACTTTTATCCAAGGTCACTTAACTATTACCCTGACTCCTAAAATAATTAATTATCCTAAGTGATTCATCTCTGTATCCAACTGACGAAACCCTTTTTAAATAATCTCATTCAACTCCCAGATCAATTAGCTCATTATCCTTCCTCATTATCCTTGATTACTATGGCTCGTCTGAACCACTTAACTCCTTATCCTACCTCACTTAACACTCATATCCTCGGTTTAATTATTCATTATCGTAATTAATATGTAATTTTATCCTATCTCGCTCATCATTTTATCCTAGCTCAATTGATCCATTATCCCAGGTCACTCAGCCCTTTCTATCAGCCCCTCTGAAGTCCTAATATCCTTGCCCAATATATTATCTTAGCTTATCCTATTTATCTAGTCACTCAACTCTTTCTTGTTCATTCAATCCTTGGTCTTAATTAAGTTAACCTGCTATTATCCTAACTCAGTCAATCTATTATCCTTGGCCACACACACACACAAGTTTACTTTAACCACAAAACACTAGTCGTTTGTCATTCATTTCCAGGTAGTCGTGAACCTCTGAGCTGAACCCCTTAATAATACCTGCCTTCAACCCTAGAGTAAGATAGCTCAAGCCCCTGAGTACACTATCATCGTACTCAAGGGCATAGATCATCCATAGTACTCAAGGAGGTATTGTCTCCGTATTCAAAGAGTTAAGATAGAATACTCAAGAACTTAGGTCATAGTATCGTTTCATTTCAGATATTGTACTGAAGGTCATACGTCCTCAGGTTCACCGTATTCAAAGAGTTAAGACTTCATGCTTGAGGTATTAAGTCATTTAACTCGAGGAGTAAAGAGATCTTAATCAAAAGACTAATTCATGGTGCTCGGGGGGGGAGGGGGGGGGCGTGGTACTGAGGGGGTCAAAGCTTACCAGGGAGTAATTGAAAGCTTTATCCTGCAGTTATCTTTAATCAAGCTTACTCAAACTTTACGAAAGCTTAATTGAAAGTTTCTAAGTAGCTTGAATCCTTACCAAAGCTTAAAAAAAAATATGTTTCATAATACATAAACCTCAAATTTAATTCGCTAGAATATCTACAGAAGCAAATGTCAGAAACAATCTTCATTGGAGGTAACACAAGCTTATCAGGACTTAATCAATGTCTTGTTTTAAGGCTCTTAACATTTAGTCTTAGTTCCGTTTATTATACACTGGCAGCCTGGTCTCATAACAAGAGCTTGGATCAACAGCTAGATCTTGTCTTCACGAATTCCACTCAAACTTCTCAATTTAGTTTATTCTGGTGTTTATCCTGTGCCATTTAACCTCTTATCCTGGCCTAATTCTAAGCCTTGTCTTTACCCATTTAGGTCCATATCCTGGCTTCATTGACCCACCTCTTGTCTCAATCAACACCTTGTTCTAGCTTACTCGACCTAATATTCCTTATCATAAATGTTTTGGCCTATTATCCTCGCCCATTCTACCCCTTAGCCTCTCGAAGTTACCATTAACACCACAAAACCCTTTATCCTGCCATACTTGACACTCTCCTCCTGCTATCATAGGTACTCCTCACACTCCTTAAAAACAAGCGGCAGGACCTACACCACCCCCACCAACCCACAGTAGCCGGAAAGAGAACAACTAGCCAGCTAATCAAGTGCGCGAATTAGACGCTTCCAGCTATTACTTAACCTCGCCCAAGACGCGCGAATTCCAGTCCAAATTAGCCCAAAAGGCCGAGCAAGAGATAAGAGGGAAGTGTGTAACATGGCCAGAGAGCCCCTGGCGACACTGGAAACTCACAGTCCTCTGAAAGTCCAGGGGGGGCAATTCCGAGCTTTAACTACAGCTACGGCCACTACTTTATATGAAGGAGAATACGACCCTTTCTACTTTTTTTCATATAGCAGCTAAGCAATATCCAGGCGAGGCAGGGTGTTGGTGATTAGACTGTGCTCCGGCAATAACTATATTTTTGTCCACTAGTTACCGTGTGTGTTTTTTTTTCTATTAATACTTTCCGATTTTATATGCAAAAAAGTTCAAAGATTTTGGAATGGAACAGCGGCAATAATCCTACATTTTGTGCGAACCGTTTAAGGCTACAATGAAGGAGAAAACTTTTTATGGGATAGGCTAAAAATATCACCGCATTACAGTCCAGGGATTCGGAAGAAACTACAGTAATGTTATTTCTTTACCAAAGTCAATTTTCTGTTGGTGAAGAATGACGTCATCTTTTAGGGTATGTGGTGCGACCATTTATAAGAAAAATGGCTACGAGTTCATAAAACTGTGGATTGCGAAATTGCAAACTACTATAAATACATATTATTAGTTTTCAATTTCATGGAAATGAGAGTAAATACTAGATTACGTTCATAGACGAGGGGGAGTGTGGGACGATGGGGTTCTTGGAGCTGCTCATTCAACCCCCCTTACTCCTGCTTATTTCACCCCCTCTTCTTACCCCTCTTCCTTTTCGTATAAAACGCAAGAACCAAATGCCAAACTTCTTTAAGCATATGCAGTGTTCAGAATAAAGCGAATCAGGTTTCGGGTCTCTCATCCCCACCCCAAAAAACCTCTGATTGTATGAGATCCAGTCCCCGTGTTCATAAATTACGTCTAGGTCTCTATAACCCACTGCTACGTCGAACGCCCTGAGACTCATAGATATATCAGTCGGAGAGAATAATTCAGTATAGATCGCCAGTGTCAGAGAGTAGGAGGAGGGAGGGGGTGGGGGGGGGGGGGGTGGGAGACTGTTCTAGAGGCATGCGTGAAGGATGGAACTTAAATTCTCCCGGTTCCGACTGAGACTCAGAAACCAATAAACAAAACTAATGATTTGGTCGTGGATGGTGAAGTCCGTCAAGCGCGCTGCTGCCCTGTCCGAGCAGCCGCGTCCAAGTTAGATGAGAGATAACAAGGCCAATTCCCTCCGTTTATTGGGTTACTTTAGGAGTTGTAGGACGTTCGAGAGAGTGGTCGTATTGGGTGTAGTCGTGCAGTGAACGCGCGCCTCCACACACTCAGTAGAGAACAAAAGAATGAACTAGTGATTTTTCTTGTTGGCGATAAAATGCAGTAAAGAATGTTGTCCAGTCTATTTATCTGTCTATCTATTCATGAATTTGTTTGTATCTTTTTTTTCATTAATATATATATATATATATATATATATATATATATATATATATATATATATATATATATATATATATATATATATATATATATATATATATATATATATATATATATATATATATATATACAGCGGTGTGTGTTTGGGTATGTGTGAATAGATAAATAGATAGCATATTAACATATTAATAAAATTAACACATAAATTACTAGAGTAATAATGTTGATACAAATAGATACAAAAGTCAGCATCAATTATTAACACTGAAAACGCTTCAGCTGTAACTTTAAAGGAGGCGTGTAAGGAACAGACCACAAGCATGGCAACTATTCTGTGGTGGTGACGAGAAAGGTCTCCTCGGAGGCTGCCACAACACCAGTACCTCACCAACCTGACAAATCAACACACGTCCCTCGTCCCTCTTGGCTCCTTCCCACTCACACGAAATGTCTCCTTCCCTCCTCATGACGCTCGAGAAATGCGACAGAACAGGAACTGGCGTCTTACTGGTCCTGCGCTACGGGTTGGATGAGTTTTTGGGCACGTCCCCGTCAAAACACAAATAGATCACCACACTGACAAATCAACACAAGCTCCCCTTTTACACACCCCCAACGCAGACAGCCATCCACCATCCCCTCTACCCCTCCCTCAGTCAGTTTCTCTCTCACTCTCTTTTTCCAGTGACTCATGGACAGTGAATATCCTTCATTCCTTCACTATATATTCTAGTATCGTGATGAATACAGAGAAGCACTTCAGGATGTCCAGGCTGTTAGGGAGGAGGACGTGCGAATATCGACAATAAAGATATCACTGAATAGATAAATTTTAAGCGAAACATCTTCCTATCATCCTTATTTCTAACGTTTTATTTCTTGTCATCGTCCTTTTCTCCTTCTCTACTCCCTCTCAAGGATCTGTGACCACTCCCCCTTCCCCCAAACCCTCCTATTCCTCCCCAGACTCCACTAGAAGGGGGGAACAAAATACCAGAAACACGAGGGTAGCATCCTGAGTTTCCCGGGCGAGTGTGGAGGCAGACGGGTCCCGCTTGTGGTTGACGGCCTCCTTGAACCCTCGTAGGCCCGCCACAACCCCGCACAGCCTTACATTCTGAGTGCATTTCTTTCTGCATTTTCCTCTTCCCCCTGGCCACGTTGTTGGCATTCTTGAGAGGATGAGCGTTAATGGACAATATTCTCTCGTTGGCCTTAGGTGTGAGAACTGAGACCTTCGTGGCAGTAAGTAATAAATTTAAAATGCACTTCACTTAATATTCGCTGTTGAATGAGGATGATACAGAAGAAATAATTTATGACACTTAATGAGAAACGAATTGATGTACACACATATCAATATTCACACAAATATCAGATCTACTAGTTCTGCATGGAAATTAGATTTGAAAATTCAAGCGAGCGGCGTCCGGTCTGAATTTCAAATGTCGTCTTCACTCACATTAATAAATATTACCATTAATGGGCCTTTTCACACCTCAAAATTATCACCTGAGAATAGTCAGCTAGTACATACCTCACTTAAGATTTAGTTCGGGAGAGTAAATTTCACTTAGAGAGAACACTAGAAAGAAAATTTAGCCTGGCAAGATGTGAGCGCGTCTGGCGGGCGGTATGGCTTGGGGACTCGCCATTTTGGCCCGGGATACCAGACGCGCCGCCTCCCGCCGCCATCTTTGCCGCGACCCGCTCCTTACACCACTAAAAACTCTCACATTTTCAATATTTTCGATGTTCAGTGATATTTAAATATCGAGAAAAAATTCTCGAGTTTGCCTGAAAGGCTGAAGCCGAAAATGAGCATAAAACTGTGAAAAACTAACCAATAATTATAGCTAGATAATTGTTAACATGAGGAAGGCCAGGGCACATCGCCAGCCCAGTGAGGTGAGGCACTACTCGACACATGTCAGAGTGAAATATAATTTTCGTCCAATTTTAGAGTTGTGACGAAGTGAATTTTCCATGGCTTGAATAAAGTTGAAAATTCCTTCACGACAAGGGTACGAACAACAATTTACCACAGGCTCCATCAGACGTATATAAATATCGGCTGGGAATTATAAGCACATATTAGCTCAGGGCGAGATCAATTGTCAATGGGAATAAAAAAATAAATTATACCCCTGTAGAATATATGATTG
Source organism: Homarus americanus (assembly GCF_018991925.1). Classification (NCBI taxonomy): domain Eukaryota; kingdom Metazoa; phylum Arthropoda; class Malacostraca; order Decapoda; family Nephropidae; genus Homarus; species Homarus americanus. The sequence goes on along the minus strand of NW_024733126.1, from coordinate 13,720,355 downwards.
TCATCCTGTCATTAGTGCCTATTGCAAGACATAAACAGGATTAACATATGCATCATGATTTTGAATGTTTTAGAATAATAGTAGACTGAAGGAACTTATTAATGAGGTCGAAGTTTTGAAGGGACATGGATGTATAATTATGTCTAAATAGAACAGAAAAAAATAATAGTTAGAGAGTAAGTTATTATCTGAGGATGCAATACTTGCAAAGCCATCATGAGAGCTAAATCAGGGGGTTATAGGTGAATTACAACTAAAAAAAATTGCAGGTTTATAGGAGAGCAAGATAAATATTATGAGAAAACACTTGAAAAATGAAACTGTTGATATTTACGTAGGCCAAAGTAGGAGTACAAAAAATCTACGTTGCAAAAATAAGGGAAAATCGAAGCAAAAATTAGGGGGAAAAGTTATTTACCAGTGGGGGGACGACAAGGTGGTGGCTCAGACGGGGCGAGGACGATCAGCTGTTTTCCCTTTTTTTGAAATCGGACTTTTTCGGTGGCTAGGGTGAAACTCTCAGAGCTTCGGGGAGATGGATTCCTGTTGGTGATAGAGTGGCTCTGCCGGGGCAAAAAACTGAGCAGGTGTCCAAGGGAATAACGATGGAAGAGGTGCTAGGTGCTAGGTGGCAGGGGCGGCGGTGTGTGGCGATAGCGGCAGCAGCGGCGGTGGTTGTTGTAGCGGCATCAGCGCTTGGGTGCGACGGAGGTGTGTGTGTGTGTGGGCTGCGCAGATCCACCCCTAGTCGTGGGCGGGGGTCAGGTGTGTGGGCGGGTGGGCGGCTACAGGGGTCTGGTCGTGGTCGAGGCCGCATGTGGTCTGCCTGGCCTGGCAGCTCCGGTCTTGGGGTCGCTTTGCCCACCTCATTTGAGCGGAGCCGTATGCCGGGACTGGAGCGACAAGACCCGCCCCAATTACGCAGGTTTAGTGCAACAATTTGAATTCTGGGCTGGGCGAGTCGCGCCCCTGTGTCGGCTGTGTCAAGGCACCAACTTTACAAAGAAAACACAGAGCCATCTTTGTGTCGCTCGGAAATGGATTCAAATGGACTCATTGCCGTTAGGATTTCGGTGGGATTTTTGGAAGGGTCCTCGCAGCCCCCTCGTTGGTGGAGGGTCGCGCAGGCTCCCGACACACTGAGTTCCTCTGCTGTAGTGGTACTCTCCTCCCCTCCCTTACCACTCATACCAAACACTCTGGCTGTATCCTGGTACCTACCACCACTCCTCGGCCACGCCTCGCACATATCGATCCCACACCCCCGACCTTGGCACCAGCACCAATAAATCAACACAGCATCCCTGCCACACACTGTTGATCAACTTCACATTTACACTGTTCTTCTTTTTTTCTATGGGTATTCTCAGTTCGTTTTCGGCACTGCACCACTAGCAGGACAAGTAGCAGATAGTAGGACGAGCGAGCAGCTGTAACTCCCTCACCCAGGCTGCTCGTGAGAGCAGCAGCAGTAGCAGACGCAGCAGCAGGAGAGGGAGAGAGAGAGAGAGAGAGAGAGAGGCAAGGAGCAGGATCCGTCCAACATGGCCGCCAAGGCGACGGCCTGACACACACGAAACCACATTTCACAAATTTTCTCCCCTTGATTCACGTATTTAAGGGTAAAATAGGAGGTGATAGACGCGTGCGGTGTCCACTACGAGGCAGAAGGAGGCAGTGGTGGGCAGCGGTGGCCGGAGAGACGCCGCACGCCCGCTCCGCCACTGTTATTGTTACGCCTCCAATCCTTGAGCGGGATCGGCGAGTTTACGACACTCATAACCCCAGTCGGAGAAGCCCACCATTCGCCGCTTAATCATTGGGACCAGGGCGCATATAGCCCGTCACCCAGCCACTCGCCCCGCTCCCTCGCTACGACTCTATAAAATATTTTACAAGGACCACGAGGCACGCAGGGGGAGAAGTGGCCATGAGGAGAGACTTTTACCTATGGTAGGGTCCATGGTGTGACCCATGGCCCCTGGGACCACCACCTCCGCCACCACCGTCACCAAGGATGCCTCATCTTCTCACCTTGACGACCTCGCTCACTGACTGACTGGGACAACTATCATCCTGTTGACGTTTCTCGTGATCTCTCTGCTCAAGAAGGTGATGACACCTTCATTTGCATAGCACACAGCTAATTAATCGTCCGCTGGTGCTCGGGATAGCATTTTCGGCGTTCATTAGCGCCATTCATAATATATTCGTTGCGAGCATGACGAAGTCAAATCAAGGGCTTCCCGAGAAACCTTAAAAACAATTCGAGTGTAGGAAATAGGACCATGGATTACAGGAGATTAACATCGGCAACTTGGCTTTAGGGTATGAAGTAATTTTCATATATCTGGCGATCTCTTAAGGGTGTTTATGCTAGCTCTCTGTCCAGTAAATTTTCCTATCTAGAAAGTGTCTCAACTTTTGTTGGTTTAGCATACCAACAGCAAATTTTCTACGAGCAATTAAGATTTTGCCAGGAGATAAGGGTAAAAATTAAGGAGGAGAGCAACCTTGCCGTGCTTGTATGTGAATCGCACATTATATTAACCCGACGAGGAATTAGAAACTACTGTAACAGGTCGCTGGTGTTTGCCAAGGACCTAGAAGGCGTCTGAAGTAGTACTAAGCAGCCATATCCTGTCTTGCTTACGGCTGATCTGAAGTCATAATGCTCCCTTGATTCGCCTCTTACCAAATACGATAAGAATTCTAACACATGCAGATTAGCCATTGGGACTCTCGTAGTTTTGATATAACCAGGATACTGATGGCCAGTGAGCAGCTAGAAAAACATGAGAGATATTTGATACAGAGCAAACAATTGAGGTATCTTGCCCCAAACCTCTCAATATTAAGTCATAACTCGAGTATATTGACGAATAATCAGTTAACTTAATATTCATGTCGAGGCTCACCTTTGCCTATATAGATATGCCTTCATCTGATTTACATAAATTATAAGGTTTTGATTATATTAAATAACCACAAATTTCGATGTAATGTTCGATTATATTATATCAGAAACATATAAATGTCTTGTATATAACATTTCCTTGCCCACAGATTACCGATTATTCAGATACCAGAATTTGATTTTGAAGACGAAGTATTTTGCCTTTATCTATGACAAGTCACAAAATCACCTAAAAGGGATAAAAAGACTTCCTTGAAATTTTTTTGAAGACACTCTCCTATCTTTAGTTTCCCCGAGGACACATTTGATATCAAAATGTATTCCATAATATGCAATTTTCCGAAATATCCCCACATTTTTTATCAGAATTTCGAAAGTTCTCCAATTAACTCCTACTGTTGCTTACGCTGGCTTCTAATTAAATGTGATTCTGGGAATTGTTGTCTTTTTATAAGTTCACCGACTAAGCAGCTGAGTTGCCAGAGTTCCTATTTTAGAAGAATAAACTGCAGTATTTTCCCCCTCACTTGCGGCGACCTGGGTTATCTTCCGTCGTTTCTCACGAAGAGTAAACCAGAAAAAGAAAGTTATAAAGACGACCTCTGAAAATGGTTACAAGGCGCAGGGGGGTGGCGTGGCGTGGCGTGGAGCACCCCGCTAAGTGTGATGACAATCGTGACTCAAAAGCAAGACGCCTGATTTATTCCTCGTTATAGAGTCAGCAATAGCAATTAAGGTACTGGAGTGGCATGATCCGTCGCCTTGTTGGGAGCGTGACGTGACCTCCGTCTTGGTCACACACACACACACACACACACACACACACACACACACATACCACGCATACCTAACGAACACCCCAGAAATCTAGTTGGGGTTTCGGAGATTAATACACCTCGACATAGCTTACAACAGGGCACAGGTTGTCTCACTTCTACTGTGTTGAGGGATTCGAGATCGTTTGTTTTCCTTTTCCTCGCCTCCCTAGGTGTGGTTAGAGGTAATCCGGTGAGTCTATTGTGGGAATGATCTACACACACTGGAGGGAAGAGTGCCAAGGAGCTGACGAGGGTGGAGACCTGGCAGCCACACACGACCCGACCAATTATCAAGACGGAGGGAAAATATTGAGAAGGAAAGAGGTGAAGAGGAAGAAGAGAGATTTAAATAACGACAGAGACGGAAAGACAGACGGACGGACAAAAAGATAGACAGACAGACATACATACAGATAGAAGACTGACAGACAGACAGATACATTAGAGATAAAAGAGATAGACCAACAGAAACATACAGACGAGACGTATAAAGAGATAATAAACAGACAACATAAATTAAGATAGATTCAAAGGTCATATTGTTTGTTATATATACAATACCTATTACCAAACACCTACTGAGAGGAGACTTACATAAACAGAGAGGGAACATATTATCAAACTTAAGGACAAATTTGCAGATTTTATAACATAAGATGAAGATACAAACTGCCATGGCAAGGAGAAGTACTAGGGAAGAAGAAGAAAAAGCACAGTGACGCCTTTACAGCCTGATAAGAAGAGACGTGTGGTCTTATCTGGCCAACTCGAAAGAGGAATCAACAAAAAGTGTGGAGGCGAGTTGGAAAGGATAAGATATAAATATCTATGAAGAATTGGGAGGGTGAGATTAACGTCCATTTCTAACAATGGAGAGAAGCATCACATACAGGAACAACACACAACTCAAAACTACCACGTGGGCTATCATAGTATAAACAACGATGTATATAATATACATTATATATATATATATATATATATATATATATATATATATATATATATATATATATATATATATATATATATATATATATATATATATATATATATATTCTTGTGAAAGAGTAAAGTAAAGACAGAAAACGAGAGAGACAGATTCAAAGCAAGGTGCTTCACCACCAGGTCCAAAAGCCCCACACACGATACATTCATAAACAGGTCTTGCCATAAGTCAAGAGTCGCCTTGGCATTCGAGTCGGAGGCGGTGTTTTGTGCTACACACCAACACCACCTCCCCGCAGCCCACCAGTTGCGAATGCACAGGCACCAACCTTTGTAACCATCATACCTAAACTAGTCCGTATATTTTGCACGTATCTTAAAGGTTCAGTTTTTATCCATGGGGGGGCTTTGGTGTCTTGGCTTCCTCTGCGATGTAAAGAAGTAGGGATAAGGTCGAGTTTGAAGTCGAGGAGGTAGTCGTAGGGCTCAGGACCGCTGTCTGCCAATGTTATAACCATCTGCTACAGTCTTTCACCGTCACTCTCCCTCCCTCCCTCCTTCCCTCCCTTCCTCCCTCTTCCTCCCTGGCGGTGAGAGAACTACTGCTACACGTGTAAAGGGATATCCTGCTAATATCACTGTCAAGTGGGTTTTAGCTTTGCCCTGGAGATTAATTAGCGGTTCCTTGGATCTAGAGAGGACATAAAGCGCTCACGAGGGACTATTAAAACACCTAAACTTTCATATTGGGGACAATTTACGCCACAGCTTCTTCGGTACACACCAGATCAAATGATCACAAAGGAATTTTGCATCGAATAAATTCGTGTCACATGTACACACCAAAAAAAAAAAGACTTCTGTATAAAAACAAAAGACTCTGCCAAGCACCTCAGTATCCTCACCGTATACAGATTTTTTTTCTTCGCCATTTGATCACCGTCGCTATCTGCTCGTTAATCACCTGCTACCTAGAGATTTATGAAGGAATCGCCGTTCTCCACAATGTAAATTTGATAAGGGATTAGCGTGAGGGGGGCCCACGTGATCCCTGGATGGCGAAGTCGTGATGGAAGAGTTGTGGAGGGCGCGGCTGACCATGATGGATGGGGGCAGCACTAGAGACTGCTGAGGTACACTGGGCCAGGTATCGAAGGTGGGAAGGTGATACGGGGAGACAAGAGACCCCCAGACGGAGAGAGGAATAAAGAAACAAACAGAGCGATGAAGAATGATTGACAAAAAGTAAGAGAGAGAGAGAGAGAGAGAGAGAGAGAGAGAGAGAGAGAGAGAAGGCTAAAATAGAAGGACTGACAGAGAAAGAGGAAAACAGAGAATGATCGACACATATAAACAAACAAGCAGGCAAAAAAGGGAGAGTGGTGGAGTGGCTTCGTGGACAAGCATATGCAGATTGCAGTCTGAAGTGAAGTCAATGATAGGTTAACGAAATGCCAAGCAAAAAAAAAAAAGTTAAGTGTAAAAAAGGAAAGAGAGAATGGAAGGTGGGAGACATATAGCAAAATTGAAGAATAAGGATAAATTGATAGTGTTAGTGAGGGTTAGAAAGGTAAGGAGAAAATAAAAAATAATATAATAAACAGAAAAGTAATGATAGAAAAAAGAAAACAGAAAGAACAGCAATAATTAATAGAACGAAAAAGGATATTTCCATCAGTATCTTGGATAAAAATACCCTTAAAGGAAGAAGCAAGGAGGAAAGAGTTGTTAAGGAGTGAAGCAGTATAATTAGCGAAACATAAGAGGTAGTTAGAGTAATTAACACAACCGCTAAAATGACTCGGAAGTGTTTGTATAGGCGAGCTAAACAACTAACTTCAAATTCTTGTGTATAGTACAGTGAATTCTGTTGGGGGAATTTACTTGACATCTGAATACCAAACGCTGGGTTAAATGGCCCACTCCTCGTGTGCCATTAACTATGTCCAGGAAGACCATTTACACGAAACAAAAGAAACATTTAGTCTTCACAAAATGTATAGTTACGGAATATTCTCACGCACAACATCAACAAATCTCTTCCCTGGGGAGATTATGTTCATGGTAGCTCAGCCTCGGGTAGTAATGGGGATGTTGTTGTTGTCTTTGTTTTTAATCTAAACGGGAGCCAACAACAACAACACTTTCCAAAAATGGTCCCTTGGCTGCAGACGCTGTACACTGATCCCTGGATAACGCTTCTCTATAAACACTGAGTGACAAGGGACCATCACACCCTCGCTCTCAAGTCAATAAGCCAGCGAGTTCTTAATTCTACTTACTTAATCCCATCGTATCCTGTCCTCTTTTCCTCCTTCGAACCAAAATGTATAAGAAAACAAAAGATAACACAAGCGAAGACTTATTAGAGACCATTATCTAATCGGGAGACCAAACGTTGACCATGGCTGAGCCCCCACCAACCTGACGGACCGCTCCGGACCTCTTTCGGGTCGGTATCCGGACCACAAGGACCTAAGGCCTTTATTGCACCCCCTCTCCCCTCCTGCCCGCCTCACCCATCCAAGAGTTTGCTTACAACCCTTTCTCGCCTGGAGGCTTTTATTATAGGGTTCACTTCCTGACTGTCTCTCTCAACCAGTCCTCCGTAATTCCCAGGACATCAAGGCCTAAGTCGCCAGATCCTTAAGCCCCATTCTTGGATTATGACTCAAGATCTGTCAGAATAAGACAAGTAATTAATGGACCATTTCCGGGGAGTCCGGCTTGATCTTGCAGGTATCCTGTGGTCAGTGTAATGCTGGTGACGGCTGGGATAAGAGTCATTTTACTTCTTTTCTATTGTTACATTCACATTTCTGTTATTCTCGACATTCCAACGTGAATTGAAATGTTCCTCTACATTATAGAAATGAAGTTCGTTGTTAATTAGAGGGTGAGAATAACTATTAATGATTGGTGTCGACGGTCAAGACACCACCATAAAAAATCATAACTACAGACGCTCAAAACCTGTTAGGGAAAAACTGGCTCTCTGAACACCACACACCACTTTTTATCATCTCTTTCATAGTCGTAAATAACAGTAAACTCTACAATATTTTTCTGAAAGGTTCCGAAACTGTTAAAACAGTGTTTTGGATACCGACCTTCATTTCATCATCAGGTTCCTATCCCCCAGATGATATTATATTAATTAACTCTTTGTCTCTTCTCGCAACTGCCACCCAACTGTTCTTCGTGGCCCACCCTGAGACAACTCCCTTCCCTCCACACCCCTCCACTCACTCCAACCGTCCCTACACACACACACGCACACACACACACACACACACACACACACACACACACACACACACACACACACACTCTCCCAGCGAGGCTAAATCCACGAGGGTGTGTGAAATATGTAACCAAAACAAAGCGGCCGATAAATTACAAACAAGAACAGAGTTAGGAGGAAGCACAGGAACCCCTGAACAAACAAACAACGACACCCCCTCGGAGAACAAGTACGCTCTTGAAGACCAATTAAGTGGGCTGTTGATTAACGGCGTCGGCCAGCCTCTGACAGAGACGGATGGCCGACATGGACAGAAAGATATGAAATTTTGCAACCTCGCTTACTACACCTGCTGCCTATCAGACCCTAAACGAATATGGTGAGTATGAAAATATACTCCCTATCCATGTGTATATGTATTCATTTATTCATTCATAGCAGTGAACTATATGTATTTTAGATATATTTGCTTCTGTATATATGTGTGTATATATATATATATATATATATATATATATATATATATATATATATATATATATATATATATATATATATATATATATATATATATATATATATATATATATATATATATAAAATCCTACTAGATAAGAAATCCCCTTAATTATACTTTGTACATGATTTACGTTACTTCACATTTTCGAAACAAGTTGTGTATATTATTATTATGGGTTAACTAAGGAGCACTTGAAAACCTTATTGATGAGGGTTGCCAGTTAGCTGTAACAAGCCCGTGTCAAGATTCATGGCAACATTATAACCGACGTAACAAAGAACATTATTTTTTTTTTTTAAGGTTCTTGGATCACTTCACAAACATCTTCATATACCTCAGGAGGTTGGGGATATAAGACTCGTATACATATATACCAATGTGTGAGTATTAAGCCTCTAAGGGTACAATGGAGCATCATGAATTAGGCTCTACAGCTCTGGAATACCAAGCAGAGGTACTGTGTATAAACATTGAGAGATAGCTTGACTTTGAAATATAGCTGTCTATACATTTCTTCAGGCAAGAAGACTTTATTTTATCCACAATTCATTTGTTTAACTTATAGTATATTACTCCAGTTTAGGATTAGTATAAGGCTTCAAGATGTACACATAGTTCTATTAAAACAACTTGCTTAATAAGACTAATTAAATGCATTTACTCTAGAACTTCGATATAGTTCATAGTGAATTTAATATCTCACCTTTTTTCATATTATTTTTCTTTTGTAATTATAAATTATCATTAACTTTGTAAATAGGGTTTACTAAATATTTGCTTAGCTTTACAATTTACACTTTTTTAATTACTATATTATTTCCTACTTCGTCTCCTTCGTAGAGAATTGTATGTTTTAATTCTGATTATCTTCCTATTCCTCTTTTACTAATTTTTCCTTTCCATTTCCTCCTCCTCCTTCTCTTTTTCCTTCTTTTATGGAGCAAATATCATCTTTTTCGCCATTATTCCCCCTTTACTCTACCTTCACCCCCACTTCATCGCCCCTACCACCCTCTCCTCCCCACCACATCCTCTTCCTTCCTACCCAACCATCCTCTCCACTCCTCCCCACCATACTCTCCCCTACCACCCTCTCCTCCCCATCACCCTCTACACCACCTACCACCCTCCCCTCTGCCTCCCCCACCACCCTCTCCTCCACCAACCACCCATTCCGCCACCTCCTCCTCCTCCTAGTGGGGTGGGTGATCGGGTGGGTGGGTGGGTGGGTGGGTGCGGGCGCCGGGCTATGTAAACAGGGTAGGTGGGGGAGTAGCGAGGGGGCGTATCAATCTTACTTATTGCTCTAGAGATGACCATCCGCCTTTTGACAGACCCTGGCCCTCGGGGTGACTTTGTGCACTCACCTACACCGCGGATGTGCCGGTGAGAGAGATAGAGAGAGAGAGAGAAAAAAAGAAGGAATAAAAAGAGAAGGAATTTAATCACAGCCACACCTGGTATGTGCTGGTGTGAGAGAGAGAGAAGAGGAGAGAAGGTTAGAGAGAGAGAGAGCGTATGATTACAGCACGTCCAGTAGTGGAGAGAGAGAGAGAGAGAGAGAGAGAGAGAGAGAGAGAGGATAAAAATAAACACAGATTGAGAAAGAAGAAGATACAAAGACTAAGACTCAGACAAACAGGCAGAGTAAGAGAGAGAGAAAAGAAAAAAATAAGCTACACATAATTAGACAGACAGACAGACAGACAGACAGACAGGCAGATAGAAAGGTTAGAGTAGGAGAAAAAAACATGTCAGTGTGAGACAGAGAGACATATATAATATCTATGGAGAATAAGAGAGAAAAAAAGGGACAGATAAATAGAGAAGTAAGAAGGAAGAAGCAAATGCTAGGGGTGTTAGTTTTTGGTAACGGGAAGGAAGGGGGAGAAGAGGAGACGAGAAGAAGAGGAGAAGGGAGGAGGAAGACAGAAGAGGGAGGGGAAAGGGAGAGGTAAAATGAAGGAACGGTTAGGGGGAAAGAGGAAGAAGGTGGAGGAAGAAGAGAGAGAAGGCGGGAAAGGTGGGGGGGTAGAGGTGGGTGTTGCCTCAAGGGTAATGGAGGGAGGAGAAGAAGGAGACATGAGAGATAAGATTCCATTAATATATGGAGAGAGAAGTAAGTGTTGACGTTGGTATTTTAATTTTGTTCTTCTTTATTAAGCATTAGAGTTTTATTTATTGTTTTGAGTTTAAATAATTCTATAATCCATATGACGCTGATTAATATAAAGAAACGTTTATATATAATGAAATAAAGATAAATGCAGTAATTACGTTTGAAAAAAATAATTATGAATTTTGTATCCATATATCTTATAAAATTTAGGTATACCCGTTTTACAAGGATAAAATTTGTATATAATAGTTACATTGTATTAACTGTTACATAGAAAATACAGGGAAAATATAAGCTACATACAGGTGTGTATATTTATGAGCATTATCTTCCGACATGTATATTAATCTACTTTCATTTTCTTTACAATTTTATATAATAGAAATAAATGATGAGAATCTTGATTTGACAACTATCAGTATAATAGTATATATTATCAACTATCACTTCATGTATTTAAATTAGTATGTAGTGTACGTAGAGGAAATATATCAAATTGCTGTATACTTCTCAAAAGAAATATGTAAATATGTGTATGTTCATATTTATCAATATATAATTATGTAAGAATATTGTATGAATATCCAACATATATGTAGAACCTTTTATGTATTTTTTAATATAAATATATTTCATCATTCTATCATGTATATTGATTTCCTTACCATAAGAAATTTCAAACACCTTTACATTATAAAAATATAGACGAAGTGTACTGTGGGGGAATGTTTTTAATATTTACAAGGGAAACATGACCTAACTTGTGGCAGGATAATTGTTGTACACAGTCCGCCTAGCACAGCCTTAACCTACTACTGCTCCCACCAACCTTCGCCCACTGAATATTTACACAGTTGGAAATTATGAGTGTTTATATTATTTTCCCTGGAGCGGTTATTGTGTTCATGTGTTCTTATGTGTCAGAAGTGATGTTCTTAGGTTAATTGTATTGTAACATTAATATTATTGTTATATAATTTTCTGTGTTTCTGTATCGCAAATAGTATTATTGAGATTTGTAATTCGATAAATTAGTATATATATTTTTTTAGGTTATAATTAATACAGGTGTCTTTTTAGTTAGTTTTTTTCCATTTTGATGTTATACGAAAAGCCATGTTGTAATGTTAGGATACGTTCACCCGCGCCGCCACCACAACAGCGGCCGTATCTTGGGAGGTTTGTTTATAATATATGCATCTTAAAATATTCAAACGCGAGAAACTTAAAAAGTTTACACTTGAAACTTAATTCCACCGCCTTAATCCAACGAGCCGAGTCTAAATCACATTCTCAAAATACTCTGGTCTTCCCCCCATCCCATTTTCGAACTGCCTAGAACGCTGGGGTCGCTCTAGATATATTCCCACAATCTAGGAATCTAACACCGGGATTCTCTCATCTCGCTCCCATATTTACGTGTTCAAGTGGCCGTGAAGTCTGAATGTAGCGCTGGGGTCGGCAAGTGACACTGCCGCTTTCTATCCTAGTCTATCGTTGGGATTATGGCCAAATGACTGTTCGAAAGACCGTCAAGAATTTGGTAGCTTATCACAAATTTTCGTTATGAACATCTCCCGCGCCGACCAGTGAGAAGCGCTCGTATAAATGGCTGCCCCTCGGGGACCCGCCCTCGCCGGACTCCTACCTTATAAATGAAATATTTACACCGCTCGCTCCGGAATTCTACATCTTCTAATAGACAGTGTCCGTCCCCAGCATGACTGGCATACTGAGGTACGTAGGCCTATGGAATTTTCCAGCCCTATATGCCTGCCTATAGCGTTGGCCGTGGGGATCTAAGCTCCGCCTCTTTCCAATATGGCTTCCGCAGCGCGTCCAGACCGCATCGAACCACAACATCTTCCTGACGCCGGCATTGACTTCGGCTTACATCTTTATCGTAAAGTGATATTTATACCCTGTAAAACAGTATTACCCTTATAGTTTACGATTACGTACGCATCATAGCCAATATCGGTAACTACGATTGGAGCATTTTTGCCGGTGGATCATATTTCAGGGTAAAGCTCCTCATATTCCGGCGAGAATTGCGAACGGAGCATCATCTGTTGTCATGGCAACCAGCGTGTGGGGTCAGGCCAAAATCGCCCACATCGCCACAATATATAAGACTCATCTTTTGGATCACGTGCTACACTAATAACAGCTTGTGGGAAATGAGGACAAAACCATGTAATTTCCAACAAACTGGTAAGTGTACCATACACAACAATAAGGTGTAAATTAAAATTCAGTGCTTTTCAATTATCATAACCAATCGCCGAGACGGAAAAAAATAGGAATAATATAGTCAATAATGAGGGCACTACTCGTGAATTTCTTTTCTCTCATACTCTCATCCGCTTGTAGCCTACGTACATACCTAATAATGCCTCTCCATTTTAATTACACATAGTGAATTTGAATAATTGAATTGGCTGAATTTTCCAATTAGCCATCTCGTTGTACTAGCGTTAAATGCGAAGGAAAGTGGCAGTAGCAGCAGTAGTAGTTGTAGTAGGAGGGAGATGGTTCTCTCTTACTCTCTCCCTTTCTCTCTCTCCCCCCTTCTCTCTCTCTCCCTCTGCCACATCAGTATTCCATAACCGTTCTCGAAGATAGAAACGCAATACATTTCTTGATGGACACGACGAAGGCACACACATGCTCGCCACTACTACCATCACCAGCAGACAGGTCCTCCTCCCTCTCTCTCTCACTCTCTATATTTAGGCCTCCTACGCCACCTCCTACCTCCCCCTGGCAGTTATGGTGGGCAGAGATGCTCGGACGATGGCACACCGTTTCCTTAATTCACCTGTTTATTATCACATTTGACGGCAATTCTATTAAATTTTCCAATAGCCTAATTCCGACTCCGATAATAGAGAGGGGGGCTCACCCCAAAAAATGCATATGCGACTGTAAATTAAGGTGTAGTGCCCTATTCCGGTAAGCATTAAGGGGGTTCTATTGCGCCCAGTTTCACACAGCGCCGAACGCTGCTGCCAATACCAATGGTACCGGGGCTATTATCTTCCGTTACCACCGACGATGTTCCTGGCTGCTCCTGCTACCTATACCTGCTGCTGTTGTTACCGCTGTTCCCTGCTGCTGTTGAATACCAGTGTTGCTGTTTGCTGCTACTTTTTGTTTTAGTTACTGTTCTTGTTTTTGTTTAGTTGTTCCCATTGATTGTTGTTTTTGCTATTAATGCTCCTGTTGTGTTGTTAATGCTGCCATTTTGTCTCTGTTACTATTTGCTGTTGTTGTTCGTGCTGTTTCTACCACGTCTGAAGATGATGTTGACAATACTACGACTACTGCTTCTGCTGCTGGCTACTATTGCTTCTTCTATATTGATTTTGCTGTCGTATCTGTCGATGCTGCTGCTGCTGCTGCTGCTCTTGCAACAACTGCTGGCTCATGCGACTGCTATTACTGTGGTTGCCGCTTCTATTGTTTAAAGATGGCAAGGCTTTATTCTTCCGGATGGCGATGTCCGTCTCATCAGCTAATATACTTTCACCTTGCTCTGTGTTGCATGGAAATTGCATTCGTCGATGACCTGCTGGTATGGGTAGTGCTGCTGGTGCTACTATAATTAGTGCTGTTCCGTCAATGGCAAGTTTGTTCTTTTTGTTATTCACGTCCTGTTCACCTGTTCATACTTTTATGCTGTCTGTGCTGTTGTTGCTAGTAGTGATCTAGCTGTTGTTACTGATGTATTTGTTATTGTCATTGTTTTCCCTTACTGCTATTACTATTGTTGTTGCTGAAACTGTTGTTGTTATTGTTGTCACTATCATTACTGCTGCTGTCTCTATTGTTGTTTTAGCTGCTGTTGTCATTGATGTTGTCGCTGCTGTCAATGCTGTTGTGTTACTGTTATTTTTACTGATGTTGTTGCTGCTGCTCCCGTTATTGCTGTTGCCGCTGTTGTCATTGATGGCATCGTTGCTATCACTGTTGTCTTTGCTGTCACTTATGTTACTGAACCTGTTATTCCTGTTAATGGTGTCTCCGAGGCTCTCACTCATGTTACACTTTACATAATGCGCCAATTTATACACCTATTGTATCTACCTATCCCTGTTGTCTACGTGCTGTCATTGTTCCTGCTGTGCCTTCATCTGTTGTTATTGTTCTGTTGCTCCTGTTGCAAAACCTCCTTGTTGTTGTTTTTGTTGTTGTTTCTGCGTCTTCTGTTGCAACTTCATTATATCTGTTATTACTTCATCTGTTGCAAACTCATTATTGCTGTTGTTGTTTCATCTGTTGCAACATCATTATATCTGTTGTTTCGTCGTCTGTTGCAACATCATTATTTCTGCTGTTGCTTTCTCTGGTGCTTTCTATATCGCCAGGCGCTGTGTCCACCAGCAACAGCAAGCAAACCACAGCCACAATACAAGTGAACTATATAACAACAGGCACAACGAGAAAACGAACACTTTACGGCGACAGAAGCAATAACAGCATCAAAGTTATGATCACCAACACCACAAAAATAGCAAATAACTCTCAGTCACAACGATAAACATAAATAACAAAATAACGAGACAAGAAAAATGAACGTTAACAGCATTATCAACAACAACAGTAAACAAACACACAAATAAAAACACAAAACAGCAGCAGCAGCACCAAAGACACAATGCAGATTACAAAACAGCACTATTGTACCACAAAGAACAACAACAACAGCAACAAACAAGCAGCAACAATAATAACCGTGGCAGTGGCAGGCCTAACATCGCTATTAACTTAACTTGAAAATATCAAAGCCATTAACTCCCTTTGTCGCCACTACCCGCGACATGCAGCGCCACTACCGCTGCCACCAGACGCTCTAGAACCACGCCATTACCACCACAGTCACGGAGCACCGCCACTACCCCTCACAATTTACCATTCGGAGCACTATAACTGCCAATACCGCCATACGATAGCGGCCATCTCTGCTATCCACTCCCTGCTGCTGTAGCTGCTGTCTCTCTCTCCTGCTGTCTCTGCTTCTGCTCCTCTCTATCTCTAAGTATCGTAACTCTGCTAAGCTGTTTCTGCTGCTGTATCTCTGCTTCGGTCTCTCTAATGCTGTTTTGTACTACCATTATCGTATCTATAAAAATGGTCACTCTTATTACCACCATCGATACCATCACTCCTAATACAGTACGCACCGGACCAACACTACCACCATTATCATCTCTGGCACTACGATTACCTCTGCCATCACTGCCACCACTATTAGCCACCAATACTACTACTATCACCATCATTATCGCTATCACCCCTACCATTATCATTACCACCCCTTTAACTCCCATACCAACACCACTATTACCTCTATCAACCACCACCACCACCACTACCACCACAGCTACCACCTCTCCTACAAGCATCCGATTATCACCCTACCACAGCATCCTCCTACCACTGGCAGAGCTGTGGTAGGGTGGTGTAGTTCTGAACTTGATAAAGGGGTGGAAACGGGTGGGTAGGAGGAGGGAAAGGGAAGGGGGAGGGGGAGTCACGAGGAGGAGGAGGAGGAGGAGGAAAAGGTGAAGGAAGAATGGGAATAAAAAAGAGGTCAGAATTGAGGAAAAAAGAAATGAAGAAGGTGATGTTTGAAAGAAATAAACAAAGAGGAACGAAGAGAAAGAAAGAAGAGAGGAGAAAAGTATTGAAACAAAATAACAAAAACAAAGAAATAGAGCAAAGAAAGAGAAAATGGAAAAGAGAAATATTGAAAAGAAATAAAACGAAATCAAAGAGAAGTAAACGAAAAGAGGGAAGGAAGGAAGGATGGAAGGAAGGAAGGAAGGAGGGGTTGGAGAGAGAGAAAAAAAGGGGAAAGGCTAAGGGAGGTGTTGGAAAGGAAGAAAAAGAGGGTAGAGGGAGTGGATGTCAAAACAAGAGGGCTCTTTTTTTTTGGAGTTATTTCCTCTCGTCCTGGCTGTGGTGTATATACGTTTAAAGTGCTAAGAAACACGCCCACCGAGAGAGAGAGAGAGAGAGAGAGAGAGAGAGAGAGAGAGAGAGAGAGAGAGAGAGAGAAAATGATTAATAGCTCTAATATTTACGTGGATAGAAGACATTTTTTTTTTGCGCCAATTATCCATATTAATTTTCTTTTCCTCTTTCATTATTTCCATTTAACATTTTGTCACTTCGTCTATCCCCCCTCTCTCCCTCTTTGCTCTCTCTCTCTCTCTCTCTCTTTTAGTTCGCTATCCTTCCGTCTTCGGTAATAATCTTCATCGCATTCCTATCTTCACTGTTATCGAAAAGGTTACATTCCAATGGGTTTTTTTTCACTCTTCCTCCCATCCACCATCTTTATTTCCTGCTCTTTCGCTTCCCTTCCTTCTTTCCTTTCCTACAGTCTATACTTTATTGCCTCTTCTATTTCACTACCTTTCTCTTCCATCGGTTTACCCTCTCTACACCATTCTTTCCCTTTCTTCCCTTTCTGTTTCTATCCTATACCAACTCTCCTTACCCGACCTTTCTTTCTCTTTCCTTTCTCCTTCTATCCTACCTACTCATTTTACCCGACCTTTCTTTCTCTTTCTTTCATCTCCCTCTCTCCCTCCCTCCCTCTTTCCCCTCTCTCCCTCCCTCCCTCTTTCCCCTCCCTCCCTCTCTCCCTCTTTCCTCCGGTCCGCTCTCTTTCGCCATCTAACGGGGCTGTACCTCTTGCTTTCTAATTAATGCTTTCCCCTCATTACCGTCCTTCATCTGGGTATTCTCCCTCTCCCTCTTTATCACGGATGAGAGAGGGTAGGTAGAGAGGAGGAGGAGGTGGGGGTGGAGGAGGAGAGATGGTAAGGAGAAGAGAGGGAAGAGGAGGAGAGAAGGAGCAGGAAGGAAGAAGAGGATGGGAGAGGATAGGGAGGAGAGAAAGAGGAGGAGGAGGAGGAGGAGAGATGGTAAGGAGAAGAGAGGGAAGAGGAGGAGAGAAGGAGCAGGAAGGAAGAAGAGGATGGGAGAGGGTAGGGAGGAGGAGGATGAGAGGGAATAGGGAGGAGAGAAAGAGGAGGAGGAGAGAGGTTAGGGAGGAGAGAAGGGTAAAGAGAAGGGAGAGGGAATGGAAAAGGAAAAAAAGAGGGGGAGGGGAGAAGGGAGAGGAGAGAGATGATGGGGAGTAGGGGATAAAATAAGGAAGAGGGGAGAACAGAGTAAGGAGAGAGGAGAGGGGAGAGGAGAGGAGAGGCGGGGGAAGAATTGACACCTCTTCATTTCCTATGTATTCTTCATTTATGGATGGATGGATGGATGTGTAATTACTATCATTTACGGAGTGTGATATTTTACTCTCACCAAACTTTTATTTTCTGAATTATTTTTCGCCATTTATACATACACATTGACGCTTTATGAATATATGTATATATGTATAACTTAATCACTAATACATATATTAAAAAAAAAATAATTGGTCGTCATTCTTATAGTAATTCCAAATATTTTCAATTTTTTGCCCTTTCTTTATCTTTAAATTATCTTCTTCCTGTTTAATTCCCATGTTATTCGCCGTGCCTGTATTAAAAATTAAAACACACATATTTAGCTGCAAGTTGGAAGAGAGAGAGAGAAAAAAAACATGGCTGGTTTTAAATATGGAAGAGAATTAAGAGTTTTAGGGGTTTATTTAACTTACTTGTTTAATATGGGGGCAATGGTGCTTGAGGAGGAGGAGGAAGAGGAGGAAGAAGAGGAAGAGGAGGAGGAGGAGGATGAGGAATAGAGAGGATGGGAGAATGAAAAGAGAGGTAGGAAGAATGGGAGTGAGAACAAAGGGAGGAGTAAGGAATAAGAAAGTGAAGGAGTAGGGAATAAAAGAGGGGTAGAAGAGAAAAACGAATAGAAGAATTGGAAAAGGGAAATGATGAGAAAAGAAGAAGAAAAGATGGAAGAGAGAGAGGGTCACGGGTGGGATAAGAAGGGAGGAAAGGGGAAAAAGAGAGAAGGAAGGGGAGGAGGGAAAGGAGAAGTGAACGAATTGTAGATTGGAGGGAGAGAAGGGAGTAAAGAGAGGAAGAGAGGGGGAGGAAGATAGGTGAAAGGAAGATTAGATAAGAATAGTGGTAAGAGGCGGAGTGAAGGTGTTATGGCAGCGAAAGGGAGGTTTAGAAAGGTGAGTAAGAGGGGCATTAGTGAAAGGGAGGGAGGGGGAGAGATTTTTAGGGGATGGCCAAGAGAGAGGGAGAGTAGAGAGAGAGAGAGAGAGAGTGAGAGAGGGAAGAGGCCAGACGGAGAGTAGACTGGGGCATTGGAGAGAGAACCGATAAAAGAGAGGAGAGAGAGAGGGGGGGAGAGAAAGCTATGAGAGGAAAAAGAAAGGAGCAACAAAGAGTTGCAAGAGACGTAAGGTGGACGAGAGAAAGGAGCGATTAGAGAAAGTGAGAGCGATGAATGAGAGTAAGAGGAGGAAGGGGGGGAGGGTGAGAGAGAGAGAGAGAGAGAGAGAGAGAGAGAGAGAGAGAGAGAGAGAGAGAGAAACTAGGAATAAGAAATTAATATAAAAGAGAGAAAGAAAGAGAGATGACTAGTTTTGCTTAAAGAGAGCAGCAATGAGAAGCGAGAATGAGAGAAGGGGTGTAGGTAAAGGTGGAGAAGAGAGAGGTGAGAAAGAGAGAGAGAGAGTGATAGATAGGGAATCCATATGAGGAGAAACAGAGGGGAGTGTTTAAAGGGGAGGGGGTGAGAGAGAGGGTCTGCGGTGAGAAAGAGAGTGAGAGAGGGTATAGCTGTGAGAGAACGAGAATGAGAGAGAGCATTAGAAAGGAAATGAAAGGTAAAAGGCAGAGAAAAGTAGTCAGAGAGAGATGTGATAGCAAACAGAAATGACAAAGACGAGTCATAAAAAAGCGAATGAGGATAAGAAAGAGTAAAGACTGAGAAACAATGAATATAACGAATAATTATAATGCACAAAATACAGTAAAAAAAAATATATATCGACAGACAGACAGACAGACAGACAGACAGACAGACAGACAGACAGACAGACAGACAGACAGAAAGACAGACAGAGGGAGAGAGAAACACAGAGAGACAGAGAGAGCGGGAGAGAGAAACAGACAGAAAGACACACAGAGAGACATGGAGAGAGAGAGAGAGAGAGAGAGAGAGGGCGGGAAGGTACGAGAGAGTGGGCGGGGTTGCGTGGCCAGAGCTTCATGGTAAACAGATTGCACCTGTCTACTGAGGGGTAAACACTAGCCACTCACACCTGTCAACTCCATGAACTCTTAATGTTTCACACTTGTTTTCCTCACCAGAGCCTTTGCCTGTGAGTGACTCGAGAATATAATTTTATTCTGCTAAAATGGCCTCGCCGAGTGCCATTGCGCCGTTGATAATTTCAGCAACGTGAATTTATTCTTTTTTTTTTAAAGGGCTTCACTGCGTGCCATTTTGTTTTTACAGAGCTGAAAACGTGAAGAGTGTTAATTTATTCTTTTCAAATTGTCTCAGCGAATTCCATTTTGTCTTTAATTATATCAAGAAAATCAATTTATCCTTTAGAAATATCAAGACAATAAAATAGCCTCAACAAAAACCATTTCCTCTATAAAAACACCCACAAAAAAGACATTATATTAATCTCCCCAAACATACGGACCAAGTGTATTATTTTACCCATGATAGTTTCAGGAACATTATAACATCCTTTCAAAATATCCACACAAAAAAAATGTCCCCCTTTTTCTGCATTGGAATTAAAATCAGGACCCACGAGAATCGAGGTTAGGTTAATAAAATGGTAATCACATGCCAACCACATTTTGTAAACAGCGTCAACATGACACCGGGGATGATTTTACAATATGTTCCTAAAACAAAATGGTATTACAGCTGGTGTCCATTAACTAAAATAATCGATTGAATTAATTTGACAATGAAAAAAAATAATTGCTTGGTGTATGAATTATTTCGGGTACTTCAAGATATAGGAATTAAAGATAAATACAGTATAATTATTTAAGTTATTTTGGCCCCTGGTAATGAGAATTATATTTCAGATTATATATTTTTTTAAATCAATAAATCTGTGGTTGCTTTGACCACTAGAGATGAAGACACTTTATAAACTTTACGAACATACACTCGTCTTTGAAAATCTCCTCATATACTATTTACTAATATATTAAATGTAAAAGTTAATTAAGACTATAACAACGAATATAATCTCAGAAAAGCTAGCGGCTTTTCTTTAATCTTTTTTACATCACATTAAACACTATGAGTTAATATTAGTAACAAAAACAGGAATAATAATTAAAACAAAATCGAGTTGCACACAATTTCAGGTATAGTAACGTACCGAAAGCCCATTATATACTCTCTAAAATTAATATGGGCGAATTACGAACGAAAAATAAATGAATTCTTCACTATTTCCTTAGTATTCATTATTATATATCAAACACTGCGAATCAATATTGACTATAGTGGGAGACAGAATTCACCGAACTACAGGGCCGTAGTCTCCTAATATGCTGGGGAGATGGGGGGAGAAGGGAGAGGGAGGAAGTGCGAAGAGGCAGGATTGGGGAGGAGAGGAGAGGGGAGGAGTTGGCGAGGTGGAAGGGTTGGGAAGGAGAGGGGAGGAGAAGGGGAAGAGGAGTGCTGGGGAGGAGAGGAGGAGCCGATGAGTTGAGGTTGGTAGAGGAGAGGAGGAGGAGATAACAGGGGAGGTAAGAAGTAAAGTGGAGGAGAGGAGAGAAGAGGAAAGAAAAGAAAAGAAGAGAGGAAGAGTAAAAAGGGTGGTTGAGGAAGAGAATACAGGAAAGGAAAGAAGAGAGGAGAGGGGAAGAACAGAAAATGAGGTTGGGAAAAATAGGGGAAGAGAAGTGGAAGAGGTGGAAGTGGAGGAGTCGACAACGTCCAAACAGTCTATGCCCGGCCGCCATCGTCAAGCTCTCGCCGGGGAAGGGAGGGAGGGTAATTTTGCACATATGCGCCGAGTCAGTCAAGACACCTAAATTTGCGAAAATGGTTCCATTCCGAATTTTTAAGCTGGCCGTCATATTGGAAAAAGTCAGTGTGCAATAACTCGGCCAGAATCACAGAGGAGTTGTATAATTCTGAGTACATATTCCTCTTCTCTCTCTTGCTCTCTCTCGCTCTCTCTCTCTTGCTTGCTTTCTTAGGCCTGGCATACACTTTCTGGAAGAGGTAGAAAGGGTTAGGGGAGTAGGAAACAGAAGAGGAAGAAACTAAAGGAAGGGAATGGTAAGGGGGTTAAGATGTGTGTTTGAAAGAATAGAGATAAGGGGAAAGAGGTGAAGAGGAAGAAGGGGAAGGAGAAATAAGAAGAAAGAAAATAATGAAAGAGGGATATCGAAAGAGGAAAGACGAAAGGGACTTTAAAGAGTAGAATAAAGAGGGAGAACAGATAAAGGGTGGAAGGGGGAAGAGAAGGTAGAGAGGAATCATGGAAGAAGAAACAAAATTGGATAAAAGTAATGGAATCTTTAAAATAGAAACAGAAGAATTAAAAAAAGAGAAAGAAATGGTGGAAGCGGCGAAGTGAAAGCTATCTAGGAAGAGAGAAAGGGAAGGTTAAAATGGGAGAGGAGATTTTTGAAAGAGAAGGAGTTAAAATGGAAGGGGTGAAGATGTTTCAGAAAGAGGAGAAAGAAGGAACCAGGAAGAAAAAGAAGGAAGAGGAGGAGGAGGAGGAAGAAGAAAATGATAAGTCGACGATGTAAGAGGAGGCGGAAAATGGATGAAGATTATAATGGAGAGAGTTGTAAAGAAAGGAATGGTAAGTTTGGCACTAAAGAGTAAAGGAGGACATAAGATAGAGGGTAATGAAAAAAGAAGAGAAGAAGGAAAGGGAGAAGAAGAAGTGAAGATCAAAAACAAAATTACGCAAGGAGGAAGGGCAGAGCTGAACAAAAGTGATAAATGAAGATGGGAAGGAGCGGAAAAAGGAAAGAATGAAGAACAGGGAGATAATGACAGAAAGGGACGAAAAGAAGAAATAATCGGATGCGAAAGACTGAAATCGGAAAGAAATGATAAAAACAAAATGGTAGAGAACGAAAAGAAGAGATAGAAGAAGGAAGAAGATATAAGGGCAAAGAAAATTAAGGAGGAAGAAGAGAAAAAGGAAAAGGGGGTTTATTTATAGAGGGGAGTAGAGGGGGGATACCTTCCGGAAGAGGGAGCTACTTTTTTTGGTCAAGATGGGAAGAAGGGGGAGAGGAAAGGGAGAATGTGGAAGGGGGAGGGGAGCTTATTAACCCCAGGCGGGCACTTCACAAACCAAAGGGGTAGGGGGAAGGGAGAGGAGTGCAAGGGGGAGAAGGGGGCTGAGGAGGAGGAAAAGGGGGGAACTCACTAATTCTCTCTTAGTAGGACATTTTGAGGTTTGGTAGATTAGGGGATTAGTTATTGATCGTAGTGTGTGTCTGTGATTATGTTCCTGATTTTAGTGGATTATTTTGTGGGTTTAGGATTATGTTCATGGGTCTTGGATTAGTCCTAAACCCTATTCAAAACCACGGGATTAGTTCATGGCCTCAAAGAACAAGTTTGGGGTTTTGTTGGATTAGTTTGGACACCATGGCTTAGCTCATGGCTAGGGATTTGTCGATTATTTTGGAGATTATTAGTATCTGGTCTGGATTATTTCATGTCACGGATCGTATATTAGAAGCTGTGTCATGGGGAGGGGTTAATACGATATTCTAGGGATTATTCTATAAACTGAAGAATAATTTGTACCTATGGGATTAGGGATTCGCTTATGGCCTTATGATCAGTTCGTGATTTTGGGTATTTGGATCGTTCACTGAGGATTAATTTGTGGCTCAAGAAGATTCATGGTTTAGGGAAATGTTTTTTAATATTAGAGGGTAAATTAGCTGTCTGGGGGACTATTTAGTTTATTATGAGGGTAATTTTTTCATTTGGGGATTAATTATTCGCCTTAGGGATTATTGCTTTTAATCCTAATGAATTATTGCTTGAGTTTAGAAAATAAACCTATTCTTCTTAGGGGTTTACAACTAGAAGAGCGAAGGATTAGTTAGGGATTTAGGGGAGGGGGATTAACACATAATTCCGACGATTTCATTATGATCTAGGGGATTAGTTCACAGTACGAAGCTATTGGAAACTCCATTTTATTTATTCGGCCTAAATTCGCAACCTTATATAAACATTCAACGTCACAATCAAGTTTCATGAAAATCGAGCCGTGGGTTATTGAGGTATTTCATTGTTATTAAAATGTACACGTATAGACACAGCGAGTGCGATAACCCCAGCCCCCTTCAGGAAGAAATAAATACAAAAACTGTATATTATAGAAGAAACAGAAAGTATCAGACGATGGAGAGTGATAAAAGACAATAATAGAGAAATACGAGGATTGAAATATAAGCGCAGTGAGAAATGTATACACGGTAATTACTTTTTTAATGTTGATTTTTTTTACTGATAATACATTTTTTTTTTTATATAGCAAAAAGTTTTTAAGTATAATTTGAAAACGTTATATTTTTTTCATTATTAATCTTTATATTGACTCATTAAAACTATTAGTTTTTCTTCGGGGGGAGAGTGGGAAAAGAGGAAGTGTAGCCTACTACTACAACTTCTACTACTACTACTACTACTACTACTACTACTACTACTACTACTACTACTACTACTACTACTAATACTAATACTACAATAATAATAATAATAATAATAATAATAACAATAATAATAATAATAATAATAATAATAATAATAATAATAATAATAATAATAATAATAATAATAATAATAATGATAATAATAATAACACATACTTCCAATCCCGCTATTAACGACCCTCCATATCTTTTTTTACAGGTAACATTACATCACTAATAGACAGGTAGGTACTAACAAAGGTATTCTCTCCACGCGGCTTGAGAACAATTCTTAAGAGGAGTTGTGTTGTTACCTGAATATATCGTGACCAGAGAGAGAGAGAGAGAGAGAGAGAGAGAGAGAATGTTTGAGGTAAAGATCCTTGAAAAAACATACACTCAGCACCAATGTTTAAAGTTTGGGAAGCTGCTACCGACACGTAGCTTTGGCTCAGGAGTAGATATTTTTTTGTCTCCTTTCTTTCTCTCTCTCTGTCTCTCTTTAGAATGTAGAAAAGGGAAGGGGAGAGGAGGGGAGGAGGAGGAGGAGGAATAGGCAGGGGTAAAGAAAAGGGGCAGCATAGGGAGGAGGGGAAAGTAGGGAAAGAAGTTGGGGGAAGGAGGAGAACAGGAGGTGAGGGGCGATGGGGTAAAGAAGAGGAAGTTAAGGTGGGGAAGGTGGGGGAGAAGAAGAGGAGGTGGGTCGCCTTCTGAAATACGGCGGAACTACACAAGTATTGATTATTGAATATAACATTTCTCCCACCTACTCCGTTAACACCTTCCCCTCCCACCTACCTCCTCCTACTACCACTTATTCCCATCCTCCTCCTACCCCTCACTACCCTACCTGACCTTCCCTTACCACCAGCCAACCCTTATACCACCTACCCTCCCTTCCTTCCCTCATCATGCTGGGTGCAAACTCACCTCACTAGCTATTGTCACGACCATGTCCCTTCTACCCAGGTCTTCCGGAGGGGTGAGAGGGTGGGAGTGGCTGGTGGGTGTGGGGGTGGGTGAGGGAGGAAGTGCGTGGGAGAGGGAAGGAGAGGGGGTGATGGGGAAGGGGGTAGGAGATGGAAGTAGTGGGTGATTGGGTGGGGGTGGAAGAAGGAAGGAGAATGGGTGGGTTCTCTCCTGTGCTACGCCTGCGACCGATTCTCTTTTCTTTTAATTAATGTTAGTATCCTTGGGGCCACTCCCTCCACCCCAGCCCTCCCCGAGCCCTCAGTGTCCGCCCTCAGATAGTTTGTGGTCTTAGTTCTCGGAACATTTCTTTTGCACCAGCTTCTATTCGCTTCTTCCCCTCTTTCTTTTATTTTTGTCTGATTTTGTACCTTCCTTCCCTTCTACTCTATTTTCTTATGAGTCCTTAAACATTTTAGTATCACAGATGAATGAAGAAATATATGTTATTGATATTTTAGAGAATTCAAGTACAAATTTCCACCAAAACAACAAACAACAACTGATAAACACCAATACAGGTACAAGCATGGACACAAGTACAACTTGTCTCCCCACACAGGTCCTGGAGATCAGTTTTTTATTTCCTGAAGTTTAGTTCAACGTGTCTCCGTCTAATGTGCTTTTGTCGACTGTGTCTAACCTTGCTGTACGTTTTCTCGACAGGTTGTTTTTATGTTAATGAAATTGTTTCTTGTGGTTACTTGTTAAAGACAACTACAACACGTGGTCTGTTGGTGGAGTGCGGTGGAGAAGGGTGGAGGGTGCCTGTTGTACAGTACTTGGTTTAGTAATTGAGTGTAATGGTCACTCTATAAACAGGTGTCAAACAGCTCTTTTACCTCCATTATTGTTGACAGTTGTGTGTCTCTCTTTTATGGAAGACATCACTAAAAGGCAGAAAGCGTGATCTTCTGTCTTGATCAATATGTACACGAGTTACATAATACTATTGTCTGCAGTGTCGTCAACATGACCCGACTTATACTGCAGAACCATGACGCCCGTCCTCTCCACTTTCTCCCTCCCTCTCTCCCTCTATACTCCCTCCCTCTCTGTCCTTGATTGAGACGTCACTGGGACATGAGACAGGAAAATATATCAACTGTAATTCTCAGTGGAATTTGATAAGCGACAATTGTCACGCACTCTGGTACACATGAATTAAGTGTGTCCCCTCCCCCTTCTCTGTGTCACCTCCCAATATGGCTGCCTACAATGCACCCCCTCCGTCCGCCTCCTCTTTCGATTTTCACCAATGTACCTGCACCACCTACACCTTCGCCCAGTACACATCCACCTACATCTCGACGTACACTCCGACCTGCCCACACCTCCTCCTCCTCCTCCTTCTCGACATACCTACATCGCCATTTGTATTTAAACCACACCTCCTATTAAGTTCAATATATCGAATAACTTTTCTTGTCCTCTATCTGCGCCACTACCTCCCTCCCCCTGCGCCACTCTCTCCCTCCCCCTGCACCACTACCTCCACGTACACCATTAACTGCCCCCTACATACATACATACGTAAATCCCACGTGACAGGGGTGAAAAAGGTCCAGTGGAAGGAAAACAGGTGGATGGAAGTGAGTAGTAGGAGTAGAAATAGGTGCCTCCACTTGCACCATTACCTCCACTTGCACCATTACCTCCACTTGCACCATTACCTCCACTTGCACCATTACCTCCACCTGCACCATTACCTCCACATAACACCACTACCTCCCTCCATCTGCACCATCACCTCCATGTTCCATCTGCACCATCACCTCCATGCACCCCCCCCCCACCTCCCCCTGCACCCCTACCTCCACCTGCACCATTACCTCCACCTCCACCACCACTACCTCCAACTGCACCACTACCTCCAACTGCACCACTACCTCCACCTGCCTGACGCCAGTGTCGTTCGAAGGTAAAAGCAAACTTCCCCTTTAATGCTGACAGCTTATCCATTCTGTGCCATTCTCCTACCTGAGTTGCCACTACTCAGTACAAACCACAAACTTATGCTGTTTCATTTCCCTCCAAGTGTTGCCTCTAGTGCGTAAACTAGTGTTCTACCACTTCCGTTCCTAGTTCTACCGCTAGTAATTAAACTAGTGCTGTGCTACGTTCTTACCAATGCTGCCGCTAGTAAGTGAACTAATATTGTGCTACTATCCTCCCAGTGTCGCCATTGGCCAGTCTCTAGTGATAAGCCATTTTCTTCCTTGTGTCGCTACTAGTCACTATACTAGCACTGTGCCATTTTACTTTATATACTGCCACCACAAGTCACCAAAATAATACATTATCCCCCATAAGTTCGTCGTGTTCATGGGTATGTGAACCACTGATTTACCTTTCTCAAGTCAAACGTGTCTTTCATAAGTGAAAAGTAATTTATTCAAAGAACTCAGTCCAGGACTCTAATGTCTCTTGCGTGATGGTAAAGAACATTGGCTCGTTGTCCGAGTTTAGCTTTTTTTTTTAATTCTCTTACAAAGGTTATAAGATCCAAGTAATTAAACGAACTGAAGAAAAGAACAAAATTTATTAGTATTTGATGTTAAGAATTATATACAGACGTACAAATATACACGTCTGGATGTGTTCTTCAAAATCTGAATAAATCAGACTTTGGTGTTCCTAAGCTGATATCCGTAATGTTCATAAAGTCACGTAGCTATGAACGTCTACACACACGGGTACATATAGGCGACACCAGGTACGAAATATACTTTGGTCGTAGTAAAATTAATCTAATTAATAGACGATGATTCTGTCTCAATTTCTAACAGGTGTCGTCGTGTAGATGAACTGACTCGGTGTATGTGGTAAAATGCCTTGGTTATCAGGGTTAAGAAACACATGTAAACAACAGGACATTATAAAGTGTATGAGGAACTCTACTATTTCTTTCGATAACTACACCGTTGGTAATTTAAGATAACACTGAAACTTAAGAACTATAAGATACATACACACTTGGCTATTGCGAGATAGTAATACACAATATACACATTCGAGGATAATACAGTATACAATCTACAGTATACATCCTCGGATATACATCTCGAGAGTCTTGAAAAATACATGTGAATAGAACTTACACCTTGCCCCCCGCGCTGTTGTCTTCTTCCTTATGTGATTCCTAGTTCCTTAGTCTAAACAATGAAGAGGATAATGAGAAATGAAAGAAATATAGAGGAAACGAGGTGAAAAAAGGGGAGGGAAAGCAGGAGAAGGCGTGAATGGAAGGGAGGGAAAGCAGGAGAAGGAGTGAATGGAGGGGAGGGAAAGTAGGAGTGAATGGAGGGGAGGGAAAGTAGGAGAGGAAATGAATGGAAAATAGAGAATATGGAAAATAGGAAATATTGACCAAAATAGTAAAATAGAAGAGAAGATAGAGAAACTGAGAGCATAGTATAAATGAGAGTAATTAGAACGAGAGAAAACAAATATAAATAGAGGATAACGTTAGATAATAAAATACTTGGAAGACAGGAGTTAAACGACAAGAAAGTGAAAAATAGTAAAAAAAAAAAAAACCAAGGAAAGGAGATAACGAAAGAAAATGGAGAGAAACAAGATAGTCAAACGAAAATGGGAAGGAACGAAAACAAGAAATACAAATGCAAAATATGTAAAAGCAAAATATAGTAGATAAGAAGAACTCGGAAAAGAGTAAACTGAAGAATCAACATGGAGAGAGAAAAATTATATTATAACATTTAATCTCAGCATTTTCTAGAAAAAAGGAAAAGGTCAAAAGTGTTATAGGAAAAAGAAAACAAACACACACACGCACACACACACGCACACGCACACGCACACGCACACGCACACATTTGGATAGAAAAAAAGGGTCACGAAGTTATGAAAACGCTATATACGCCAACGACAATAAAAAAGGTCACAGGGTCATTAAAGGTGCACACAACATTTAACTGAAAGGGGTCAAAGGAGTACTAGAAAGTAATACGCTCTTCGACTTTAAAGAAAAGGTTGCATGGGGTTGAAAAGCCACTTAGTTCGAGAGAAAGAAAAGGGTACTCGATGTTATAGCATAAAACAACGAAAAATAATAGTGTTCTTAGAATCCTCATACAATTTAACTAAGAAAGCCCGAATTGTTATCTAAAAAGCCGTGCATTATTCACTTGAGGACTGAAGTAAAAAAGCACTATCAATTGAACGAAAAGGTCAGATGATCATTAAAAAAAAGTACCATACAAGTAACTCACTGAAAGGGTTGGAGGGGAAATTACCTTTTTGGCTATAAAAAAAAGATATCCAGACTCATAAACAAGCCGCCCACAGGTAATAAACAACAGTGCCAGAAAAAACAAAAACAAATCTGAGAGAACTGGAGATTATAAGAACAAATATCTAAGTTAAATCTTACCTATGGTGAAGCTTAAGTCGCCAGTACAGCTCACAAGGTGGAGGAGGATATGGTAGATGAGGAACGTCTGTGACTTAACTCCTTGAAGAATAACCTGCAATAAAAAGAGAAAAATATATATAACTTCAATAGTATCAAATTTTGTTACTGAAAAAAATAGCTATAGAATATTTATCTATATAATTTTATTTGTTCCTTTATTTCTTTAGTCGAAGTAAAATTCTATATTTTATGGATATCAACAAAGCATTCAAATTCGAAGGAAACAAACTCTTTACTTATAATCACATAATAATCTAACACACTAAAAAAAAAAAAACATTAATCTAACCCTTTGTTCTTTCTACATATTATATATTTTTTTTAATTTGATGTATGTTTTGATTTCTTCGAAGGCGCTTATTGTGTTCGTGTGAAACTCAGCGTGGACGTCCGCCATTCCTCTCCTAAAGTTATTATTGATGTGGACTTCCCGGAACTAATGACAATCATCAGCACAGAGGTCCGACGCTACAACATGGCCGACGTGAAATTCCTGCTGAAAGGTACCGCAGAGGAGAACTGGGAGGCGTGAAGGACATTACATGCATACGGTACATACATACATACATACATACATACATACATACATACATACATACATACATACATACATGCATACATAAATACATTACATTACATACCTACAACCATACATACATACATACATAAATACATACAGTATATACATACATAGCGACAACAACGTACTTGAGAGGTAAAGGATCAACACGCACAAACATACACAATGTACTCACAAAGACAACACCTTGGTACTAGAGAAGTGATCATCAGAACTCACACACCTGTCACCTGCCTGGCGCCACCTAAACCACAAGGTATATGACATGCACTGTGCAAATCTCACGACGCGGAGACTGTATTATTTAAGACACCAGAATATACACATGATATTTTGAATTGTGTCTTATGATATCAAACCTTAGTACATTCCCTAACTTCCTTCTTCACTACGTAAACCAAAGTGTACCTTTGACCTGTGGTGACCTGTGACCTCGGTATTTGACGTATTTTGGGCAATATTTACTCCTCATTGTTCATATAAACGGTGTGTCTCATGTAGTGGTTGAACCATAATGTAAAGAGTTTTGACTTGTGTACTGTGTGTGTGTGTGTGTGTGTGAGTGTGTGTGTATGTGTGTGTGTGTTTGGGGCATCGACTATAACACCACCACATGCAATACAACCACAATCATTACCACAACAACCACTACAACGATAACCAGAACCCAATTACCACAACCACCAACATAACCACCACAAAAACCTAACCATCACCACCACCATTATCACCAATCAACCATTCCCTTCTCGACCAACCTCGACACCCTTCCCACCAAAACACATAAAAAAGTCCTTAAACCTTTTTTTTTAGGCAATTTTCGTTCTAGGACAAACAAGACTCAAACACACAAACACTAGATAAACAAAACACATTTACTGTGGTGTTTCTTCTACTCTCCAGGCTGGGATATCAAACTACTTCCAATATGATGATTGAAGCGAAGTCACTGTTCCTTTCAGCTGCTCTTAATTGACCCGTCTTGGTCTGATCTGTACCTCCACACACGGGAGTAATTATACCCATTAACACATCAACAAACGAAACGTGAATAAACACCGTTATTGGTCATCGGAGAGGCTATATACATCGGTGTGTGTGTGTGTGTGTGTGTGTGTGTGTGTGTGTGTGTGCAGACCAAGTGGGAGCCGTGTTTGATTTACATCTTGAGGTCGACGACAGAGAGGCCAAAACGTGCGGTATAAACAGTTTACTGGCCGTTTGTTGACACGCCTCTCAGTTGAGCGTTGCGGACCGAAGGAAATAAACACAGCGGTTTCTTCAATGATGTCTTCCAAGGCGTTTTTCTCTTGTGGTGTCGACATAAGGTGTTTCTTCAGTGGTGTCGACAAGAAAATATTCTTCAAGTGGTGTCGACAAAAAGTATTTATCAAGTGGTGTCGACATTAGTTGTTTCTCCAGTGGTGCCGATTCAAGATTGCTTCTTATTTTCTATCTTTCATATCTTCGTGTCCTTTTGTTCTTGTTTTTATTCCCCATGTATATATTTTCTTTAAGGTCTTTTCTTCTTTTTCTTCGTAATATTTGTTTTCTGAATTCATTTCCATCTCCTTTTCAAGATAACTTCACATTTTACAATATATTCTCTCAACCTGTTATTTGCCTGCTTCCATTCTTTCCATTTGTTTTCTCCTTCATCAATTTTTCTCTAATTATTTATGCTATTTTTCATCCTCTAATCATTCTTGTAATTTTCCTTCACTTATCTTTCGCCTTTCCTATTCCCTGTGCTGTTTCCTTCTGTTTCGCATTGGGTATTCTTTATCATAGTCTACTCATATTTACTTTTTGCAGTATTTTCTTCTTCTTCTTTGTGTATTTAGTATCTTCTTCTGCACCGCTTCTTGGATTGCTTCTTCCTCTCTTTCTTTGTATGTGCGCCTTTTTCTCCCACGCTTTACAGTACACGTCTTGTTATTTCTTCCTCTTCTTCTTCTTGGTCTTAATATTCTTCTTCTCTGATATCGTGATAGGTCAAATCGCAAACTAAACCAAACATATTTTTTATTTGAAATCTTGCCCTCTTTGAGTTCTTGCTTTTCTTGACGTTTCTCCAGCCTATCAAGCCTTTTCTTTCTTTGAATTATACACCCGTTTGACTTCCCCCTTCCATGAACTTTTCTTTATGATTGTTATTCTTGGAACTGTTTCATTTGATTTTGAATCCTTAGTATGTTTGAACTCTCTTCTGACATTTCCTTTCTTTGAAGTTCCTTTTTTTAAACTTTCTTCTGTAAGTTCCTTTTCTATCACGTTCTATATTCGATATATTCCTTTCATTTGGCCTTCTTTTTCTATGTTATTATGTTTCAACTCTTTCCTTTTTTTTTATTTACAAGACACTTTTCTTCTGGCAAAATGTTTAAACTAACCTAACCTAACCCTCCTAGGATTCTGTCAAACAATAAACTTCATCTTCCAATTAACCTTCTTTAATATGTTTCCAAAGCAAGTGTTTATATTGAGTTCTTACTTTTCTTTACTTACTCTTTCAATAACTTTGTCTTTTTATCTACCTCGTAAACACTCCCTTACATAGAAAACTTTGACTTCCTATTTTATCGAGGTCCTTGTGGTTTTGAAATCCCCATATCCATGAAATACACCCTCATGGCCTTGAATTCTCTATTTCCTTGAATTACACATGGCTTTCCAACACACTGGTGGCCTGTGTGTTTAGTCTGTGACGGTAGGGGGTTGATAGCCGTGGAGTCATCTGTGGTAGACTCAACCATCAAGTGGCACAAACAAAAGAGAGGGAACGAGTCTTTTATGGAGGGTGTTAGTGGTTCACTGCCCTGGGGAGGGATGAGGGCTATTTTTCCTTTATTTTGGTAGAGGTTAATGTTATCTTTGTCTCTTGGGAAGCTTTGGGTACGATGGTTTACACGTTCAACTGAATGGTTGCACACACACACACACACACACACACACACACACACACACATGTAAACACTGACATCAAAGAACAGTGGTAAACCTGGCCATAATGTGACCATGAACAATGATTTTTTCACAGCATTTCATGGCAGTTCATGACTCTTTATGGCCATCTCTTGCATAAGTATGTCCATTCGTGGCCATGAGTGATGAATAACACCTCTTCATGGCCACCAACCTGACACAGACTATCAAAGAATCGTATGGTGAATTATATACCAAAGCGAAAGTCGTGTTTATACTTATTGGTAAACATTTGTGTGTATATTAACAGTTGTGTATCTCGTCAGTGGGTCAATTGGCAGTGAGGATGGGCTGTGGCTACTCATGGTAAATATTATCTCTTCTCGTTCTCTTTTCATGTCTAAACGTGACCATTTATGACCGCTAGTGGAGAGGGGACAGAGGGAGGGAGGGAGGGAATGAGGGGCGGAGGGAGGGACGGAGGGAGGGAGGGACGGAGGGAGGGACGGAGGGAGACGCCTTTGTGTGACAGTGTAATATAAGAACTTTTTGGGGGACTTTATTACCTATTTATGCCTTATATTGTTAACGCCTAAATACACCCACAGACATGCATACATTCATACATACACACATACATACAAAAATATTCAATATCATGAAATAATACAGTTGACATAATACAAAAGTCACACTGTATTTGAAGGTTCGTTTTAATTCCTGATAAGTAATATTCAGCCTTATACTAAGAAAGAATACAGCAGCTTTGAGTAAATGAACATATTTTGTAGTAACCTGTATTTATAATCTCAGGTTACCAAGTCATTTTTCTTACCAACTTAACAAAGAAATGCATTTATAAATCACAGGTAAATAAGACTGGATTAAAAATAACCTAACCTAACCAACTTGGAATTATGTTCGTCAATTGGCTATATAATGAAAAAGGAAGGCAATTTCTAGCACCATTCTCATACCTAATAAAAATACACGTAAAAAAATACTAACACACATTACTCTAGATCACTTCTCATAAACACCGATAATATATATAATAATTAATAAAAACGGGATCAACTAACTGAGAATATAACAAAAATAAACCTCAATAAAACATAACAAAGAATAAAAACAGAATAAAATAGCATAGAATTAGTAACAAAATAATCAAAATAAAGGAAAAACAAAAAATTGGTCATATTTATAAAAGAAAAGTTTAACACCAACTCCATCGAACCTCAAGTAACTATAACAGGGAGAGCGTGAACATAAGGGCTTCAGGACTCAGGTGATGTAAAACGAGAGAGCTTCGTTATCGTCACGTTGTTATGCTTCATATCCTTACTAAACGTGACAGTCTTTTAGGATATCTTAAGAAAAACCACTAGGCTTAAGGCAGTTTAGAAATCAACACCCCTTTGAGCTCTAGGGATTAACTTTTTGTGTGTTTTTAAATTTTAGGATATTATTATCATTACTCAGTAGGGGTAGTGATGGTGGTGGTGATGGTGGTGGTTGTGTTGGGGGTGGTGGTGTTGGGGGTGGTGTTATTGGGGGTGGTGTTATTGGGGGTGGTGCAATTGGGGGTGGTGTTATTGGGGGTGGAGGTAGTAGTAGTGGTGATTATGGTAGTAGTAGTGGGTGGTGTCGGTGGTATTGGTGGTGATGGTAAAAGTAGTTGTGGTGGTGGTGGTAGAGGTTGCTTGTGACTAGTAGTAGTGATGGTGGTTGTATTAGAGTAAAATATGAGTGTTAGAGGAACAGAAAGACTGGTTCAATGTCTAAATTCTTTATATCACACTACTCAACAAATCTTCGTCCTGGTGTAATGGCTATATCGCCGGTCCGGGAAAACATGGGACCCTGACCGAAAGAAAAAGCAATACAAATGTAAATGACAATAATCTCGATATCTTATTTTCACATTTTTCATATTTTTATTCCTGTTTATCGTAGTTATCTCGATGCCTTAGAATTAGAACACATTTTACAACAGGAGTGGAAAGGTTGGTGTGTTGACTAGTTTCTTAATGGGAATGTTTTTTAGAAGTATAGAAACAAAATTTATGATGATCTGTTAGGTAGTATTTGTCTTGTTTGTGTTTTGATTTCATAGAGACACAAAGAAATAGATAGAGAGACAAGTAAATAGATAGAGAGAAAATAATACGATAATTTTTATAGTCATGCATGTCAGTAATTCACAATGGGTATATATAATGATCTGTTTAGTATGCACAGTACACAATAAAGCTAAATATGCTGAGCGACTTTGCGTGGAACACCTGTGAGCTAAAAGCGATGATAACTCGTTGTAACACCCGGCAGCAGGTGTTATACAGCAGTAACCATAACAGCTGGAGGAACAGTGGTGTTAGCACTAGTTACAGGCGCAGGTGTAGTGGCATCAAGGGAGATGGTGATTCTGTCGGTAGGAGGAGAAATAGTTGTAGAAGTAGCAGCAGCGTTAGTACCAGCAGCAGTAGCAGGAGTGGTGACGACAGCAACATTGTTAATAGTACTAGGAAGTGAAGTACCTGTAGTACAACAGTGGTGGATGTAACAGTAACAAGAAAAGTAGCAGCATTGATGATAATAATAGTAACAACAGCAGCAGTAGTAGAAGCAGCAGTACTAGCAGCTAATGCAGCAGAAGCAGCAACAGCAGTAGCAACAGCAACAGTAGTAGAGAGCCTGGGTGCAGTGTGAGCGTCAGGAGGGTAAGCAACATCATGCAGTGGTGTTGGATGATAATGTCAGCGGAGGGTAGAGTGTGTGCCGCTATGTGTGTATAACCATAACCAGTAATAGTGTCATAATTTACAAGAAATGTCAATACAAACTATGCTCCAGACTTTACCATATATATATATATATATATATATATATATATATATATATATATATATATATATATATATATATATATATATATATATATATATATATATATATATATATATATATATATATATATATACATATATATGTATGTATATATACACACAGTATGTGTGTAGTCTAAAGCGGTCATGAAAACGGAAATAAATTCCACAACAGGCTGTGAGCCGCCGTCACAAAATAAAAACAGAGATAAAAACTCGGTGAAAAAAAGGTGGCAATCGATTTTAGGAGATACATAGTAGATAAGTTATCTTTAAGTGCCGTCAAAAAAGAGAGTTGGAAGGGGAGGGGGCAGAGGGGGAAAAGAGGGCGAGGGTGAGTGGGGCGAGAGGGAAAGAGGGGCAGTGGGAGGGGAGGGAGAGGGAGAGAAAGGGCAGAGCTAGGGCGAGGAGGATGGGGCTGCCCCCCCAACAAAAAAAGAACGAAAAAATAAAACAAAATACACGTGAAATATTTGTCGATGGATCTAAAGCACTTGAAAGTAATAGGAAAAAGGGAGGGAAAGAGAAAGAGAGAGAGATAGAGAGAATAAAGAGAGGAAGGGATATAGAATGTGGATAGCCCAGTATTAATGGTTCTCAATGTTTTTGTCAGTGGAAAAGAGTCAACCAAAGGCACGTTTTAGTGCACAAAAAATAAAGAATAAAAGAGTGAGAGAGAGAGAGAGAGAGAGAGAGAGAGAGAGAGAGAGAGAGAGAGAGAGAGAGAGAGAGAGAGAGAGAGAGAGAGAGAGAGAGAATGGAGAGTAAAAATTGTCACGAAAGGACAGAAGATACAAAACAGAAATATTAGATAAGAGGAGGGATGACAAAAATAAATAGCAGATGACAGAGATTATGAAAACAGAAAAGTGGAAGGTTAATGGAAACAGGAAGAGTAATTCATTAAGAAAATATGATAAACAGAAACAGAATAATGATGAGAGGAGGGACTAGGGAGGAGAATGGGAAGAGACAAGAATAGAAATGACTGCAGTAGTGAGAAATAAAGAACTAGAGAGAGAATAGGAAATAAATATGGAAATAGGAAAAGAGTGGTGGGGTTTAAATAATGAAGAACAGATGAAATAATAGAGTAGCAGAAGAGAAAAGATGAGAATAAAACAAGAATGAGGAGGAGAGGGCAGAAGTAAGGAAGAAGAGAGAAATATGTTTATTATTATTATTATTATTATTATTATTATTATTATTATTATTATTATTATTATTATTATTATTATTATTATTATTATTATTATTATTATTATTATTATTATTATTATTATTATTATCATTATTATTATCATTATTATTATCATTATCATTATCATTATTATCATTATTATTATTATTATTATTGAAAGTAGCAGTAGTTTCAGTACAAGTATTGCTATCATTAGGATCGTCAGTATTATTACTATCATACTTAGTATCATCATTGCTTATACCGGTAAGTCTTTTGATCTATAGTCACACTCCAGGATAATTATATACAGCCTGGTACTTCCTCTATAATCTTCCCTAAAGAGTAAACTAGTCTCAGTTCACCTTCTGCCTCTACTCACAGGAGAAGGTCGTGGGGTTGTGTTTCTTGCTGAAAACCCGACAGCAAAAACTGGACAGATCTGCCAAACAGTTCCGCATACCTTGTCTGGCACACCTACGGGGGACCGATTGTCTCCCGGCCACACCTCCAACAAAGTGACACAAAAACCCCCAGATAATAACACGCTTCTGAGGGCTGTGTTTCACCTTCGCCAGGGACACCCAGTGAAGCTAATTGAAGTGACTAAATGATACTGAAACTATTTACTCAGAATATCTTTACAAATACAAGTGGTGTAGCAACAGATGGTTATTACATAGGTGAGTCATTTGAGAGGTGTAACGCTTTTGCTATGGTAAGTACACCTTGTATGTGCATAGGTATACTCTCGTAAGAATAATATTTTATTGACATGTTATACCTGTGATTTGAACTTCTGCTGTTGAACAGAGATTTATATTATAAGAATACTAGGATATTTTTTTTTTAAATGTAGAAAGGAATCTGAGATTATAATAAAAAATACTAAGGAAAAAAATAAAGGAAATATGAAAAAGAGAAATAGTCTTGACAGACAGACCGACAAAAGACACAAATATAAACAGATAAACATGGAGAACGATTCATGCTGACACACACACACACACACACGTGCACGCGCGCATACACACTCACGGACCAATTACACTCTCACCCAACAGGTACACGAGGCTGGCCGTCCCAAGGGTCACGTAGGCGTGAATTTATTCAAGTTGTAGAAACTATCGCGTACACTACACCTTAAGTTAACGGTGATTATGAACCAGCGTCAAGGAATAATCCAAGAAGACCGGACAGCTCGCCAACTGCACTGGCTACCCAAAATCCCAGAACATGATCCATAAATCGATTAACATCCAGGTTCTCAATTACTGCCGGGGATAGAACCCAGGTCCACTATATAAGAGACGACCATGCTGACCATCACACACATCATTTTCATCCCCCACAAACACACCATCCCCCGCACACACCCACACTTCCCCCTACACACATAAATTTCACCCCACTCACGTCCCACACTTCCCATCACACCCACCCCCAGAAATACACCCACACCCAACCGCAAACCCACTCACCCACACCCCCACCACACACAGACACCCTAACCCCACACCCCCACCACACCCCCACCACACACACACACCTCACCGCAACAGGCAAAAAAAACCCTCCCTCCCTCCCTCCCTCCCTCCCTCTCTCCCTCCCTCTCTCTCTCTCTCTCTCTCTCTCGTTCCTTGTTTCTTTTTTTCCTCACCACCACATCTACTGCTTTCACAATAGGTGGTTAACACTTGTTCCCTGACGTAAATGGTCTTTCCTCTAACCCTTTTACAGTCCCTCAATAGATAATGCTTCCGTGTAATCAGGGAGAGTGTGACATTTTTCTCCCTGCCTTAATGACTGTTCAATGGGAGATATACACTCTAGTAGCCAGACTTAAGTTACGTCGCGGATTTGCTGGTATGCGGCCTTGGTGATCCTGTTATATGTGTGTGGGGTGGGCTGGGGTGTGGTGGGATAGTGGAGGGAGTGGGTTAGAGAGAAGTGGAAAGAAGAGAGAGGGAAGGAGGGAAAGTAGTGGGATGAAGGGGGGAAATATTGTTTCATGGAGGAAAAAGGATAGATGGGGGTGAGATGTAGTGGTAATAGAGAAGTGAGGAGATGGGAAAAAGGGTTAGGGAAGAAAGTAGAAGAGGTGGAGTGGAATGGAAAAAAAGATGGAAGGTAGAAGCATGGAAGAGGAAGAAGAGAAGAAATAATGGGCCTGGGAGACAGTAGGGAGACAAAAAGGAAATAGGAATGAGGAGTATGGATAGAAAAAATGTTAAGGAGTATGTCAGATGTTATATGAAAGAAGAATAAAGAAAGAGGGATGGATAAACGAATAGATGGAGGAAGAGAAATGAAGGAAAGAAAAGAAGGAAATTTTAAATCTAGACCGAGGAACAGGTGGGAAAGGTAAAGTGATAATGGAAATAAGTGAATGGGGGAAGAGAAAGGAATGAAGAGGAAAAAAAGTACAAGAGATGGATATTGATAAGCATTAAGGATACATACCACAAAGACAATAGGGTTCGATGTGTACTGTAGGGAAGGAATTTTGGGGCATTCAGTATCATTAACTATACCAATAAAAACTTTAAACTAAACTTTCTATGATCCTGACCTATATAACCTAAAAGTAATGCTGATTTATGAGTCATGAGTTATATACGGATGAGTAAATTATTAATAGGAATTCATAACTCGGAACACAATGTATGTATGTATGTATGTTGCTCATTCTGTCACCTGGATGATATGTGTATATTTGTGTATGATGATAAATATATAAAAGATACAAGAATATAAAAGTCGTCAGGAAGCCTCATACAGTTTGGTCGACCTCCGCACCATCACCTTCCTGGTTTGTGTGATCTTTATATTATCAAACGGACTAAGGAACTGTCTTGTTAACATACACACACACACACACACACACACACACACACACACACACACACACACACACACACACACACACACACACACACACACACACACACACACGCACACACGCAAACACCATTATTACAAATAGCATCAGTGGAAATGTCAGCAGTAAGAGGTATATCAACAGCATTAACAGAATAAACAACAGTAGGAATATCCCCAAGAGGAGGTATAAGAAGAGAAGTGGATGTGTTGGTTTCATTATCAATTATCATCAATTAGTATGTGTCAGCACTTAGAGATATATCAACACCTCAAGAGCGTAATGATCAATAAAAAAAAACACCTTTGGGTATACTGAAAATAAGTGCCACATGATCAAGTAGCAGACAGGTATATACCAACTGTATCAGAAATCCCACCACCCACCAACAAAGGAATATACTGTATATGTAACAGAAGCAATCATACTAGCACAAGGTATATACCAACGCTAATAGATATACTCTACCATCGCCCATGGCAGCATCACTAGCAACAGCAATTCTCACCAATGTTAAATCCAGTACCATGATATCACAACAATCACCAGCAACACGACTTAACTTCGCTCAATTTCGCTGAACTTAGTCCTAGCCCCCAGAAGGAGCACAGTGCCTACGGGGAGTGGTGAACGGGGTGTGGTGAACGGGGGAGTGAACAGGGGTGGGGGTTAGAGAGGGGTTGACTTGGGTCGTTTTGTTGGATATCTTGTGGTTTGCGATTATAGGCTTGGCGTTTGAAGTATCGTCTACATGTTCATTTCTGGGTATTGGATCTTGTTGGGACACTGTGGTAATAACAATCATTTTCTTTCTCTTTTTCTTTATTCACCAGACGATAGCAATACAATGTCTTTGACCTCTCCTTCACTCTGCAGTCACGGCCGCCAACACTGAATTTCAGGAAGCGTGTGGAAAGGTATTAGACTATAAAGAGGTTAAAGAGTTTCTGTTTTTTTTTCGACTGTGTGTTTGATTTCTAACTGGTGATGGCGTCTAACTTATTGTGCTGCTCCCCCAGTTTATGTTTTGGTCGATCGTCAGTATCTGGACAACAGGAATGGATTACTACACACAGAATTACTAATACCCGTCAAGGTACTAAAATTGAGCCGTTATGTAAATCTTAGTTCATTATGCCTTACAGACGATCTTCACTTGTTTTAATAAAAAAAACAAAAACAGTAGAGCCTGTAAATTTGTGTCAATGTAAATTTTATCTTCAGCTATTTTGCTTGTATAGGTAACAGTTCACTCAAACCATCAGAGTACATTCACTCGTACAGGTGTTACTTCATCGACAATGACTAAG
Source organism: Homarus americanus (assembly GCF_018991925.1). NCBI lineage: Eukaryota > Metazoa > Arthropoda > Malacostraca > Decapoda > Nephropidae > Homarus > Homarus americanus. The sequence continues at coordinate 13,678,972 of NW_024733126.1, read as the reverse complement.
TTCCCTCACCTGTATCACTAATGTTTACATCTGCACTCACAGTTATGGTTAAAGTACACAGGTGTTTAAAGGGAGAAACAGACCAGGTGGATGAAGCGCTCGACCTAATTACGTGACACTGTTTGATGACTTTATGAACACAACACCGCTCATTAATTTCACTCATTCCTTTACTTCACTTTCAATGTTTATATTTTTTTCTCTTCATTATATTTATTCTCATTATACCTTACTCTAATCACTGTCGTCTCTAATAACATACATAGAAAATAAATGTACTATTATACCTTCATCATCATTACCCTCGACATTGCAATTCTCAATTCTTAACATCATATAGCCATTATTACTTATTAATAGATTGTCATCATCATTATCTGTCAATAAAATCCATTACCCCTCGTCTTTAATGGCCTGTCATTATTAAAGTCTTGTCTCACTATTATCGTCATTGTCCTCCTCATCAACATCATCATCAGTACAGTCTTTGCCATCATCATCATCAAAATACATATGAATTACAAACACAGTTTCTCGCCTCATCATCATTTATTTTGTTCTTAGAATGATGCCGTTATCTTCTTCTTCTTCCTCTTCTTCTTCTTCTTATTCTTCCTCTTGGTGTTCTTCTTGTTATTTTTGTTCTCCTTGCTCTTGTTCTCTTGGTCTTGTTCTTCTTGGTCTCGTTCTTCTTGGTCTTGTTGTTCTTCTTCCTGTTCTTCTTTTTGTTGTTCTTGTTTTTCTTGTTCTTTTTCTTCCTGTTATTCTTGTTCTTGCTCTTCGTTTTTTCCTTCTTTTTCGTCTTCTTGTCCTTGTTGTTCTTCTTGCTCTTGTTCTTCTTGTCGTTGTTTTTCTTCTTACTCTTTTGCTTCTTCTTATTATTATTGTTGTTGTTATTCTTCTTATTCTTCTTTTTGGTTCTTCTTCGCGTTCATCTTCTTATTTTTCCTGATCTTCTTCTAGTTGTTGTTGCTGTTCTTCTTCCTTATTATTGGTATTATTAGAGACTGGTGTAATAGTTGTTATTATTAATATTTTTGCCTCTGTTATTATCAGTTATTAACACTTATATCGTTAAAGTCATCGTCATTGTTTTCATAATTATCGTCGTTAGTGTTATCGTCTCTACCTTTGTTATTATTACCATTTTCTTTTATCTATACCTCTTTATCATTATTATCAGTATGTCTCTCTATTCTCTCTATCTCTCTTCTTCCTCTTCATCATCATCATCATCATCATCATCACTATAATCCTAAACATACAATCAACATAATCATACCATCACAAGAACCACCACTACCACCACTACCACCATCATCATTACCATCGATCGCCACGACCACTATTGCCAAATGCACCAACCTTATAATCCTAAAACCTTCATTAACCATCATTAAAACTATCACCATCACGTCTTTCACTATCACCACTCCATCGTCACTAATATCACTATCATCACTCCATCGCCACAAATCTCACTATCATCACTCCATCGTCACTAATCTCACTATCATCACTCCATCGTCCCTATCACCACCTCGTCATCACTAACCATCACCCCATCGTCACTATCATCACCTTACAGTCACCACCATCACCGCACAGTCATTATCATCACCTCATCGTTCACTATCATCACCTTATCGTCACTATCATCACCCCATAATCACTCTTCATCAACTTCTAAGGAATGGAAGACTTTTGTGTTTATGTGTGTAGCAACTTTCGTCAATCATTCGCAAATAACACAAAGATGATTCACAAAGCAAGACTGTACTGTATACTGGAGTCTCGTGACCTCCCCCCTCCTGCCTGTGCACGTTACCTCTCCCGGTTCTATAATCTCCCTCACTTAATTCCCACCCCTCATCTAATCTCCACCCTTACATAAAATCCTACCCCTCACCTAATCCCATCCATTAACTAATCCCACCCCCTTACCTAATCCTCTCGCTTACCTAATCCCTTTCTACATTTCTTTAGTGTCTTATCTACCCGTCCTTCACCTAATTCCCCTCTGTCAACACTCTTTCCCTAACCTACCCTCACATCTTACTCAGTCACATACCCCCTCCCTTCCTCCCTCCCTCACCTTGTATGTTATTGTATTTCCAGGTGCTTTGTGGTGAGTGAACGTGGAGGTAGTAGGAGGAGCTGAAGAGAGAGAGAGAGAGAGAGAGAGAGAGAGAGAGAGAGAGAGAGAGAGAGAGATGAGGGAGGGAGGGGGGGTATATTTGCCTTGACAGATGGCGCATGATTAGAGAGCTGTCATGTGCGAACGATAATAACGTGATTTATGATAGATTGATAACTTTATACCCCTGTGGAACGGTGCTTTCTCGCTCTCGGACAAATTTATAGCTCTTTTTGGCTCGTTCCGGAGGTTGTTTATGTCTCTTGTTTATGTCTCTGAGGACGGGTCTCTCTCTCTCTCTTTCACTCTCTCACTCTCTCTCTCCTGCAACGAAGAAGAAGGCTCTGTCTGTCTGTGAGTACTGTGTAAAGAAATCCATATCATGGCATAGGATAAGGGAAGGGGAGGAAAAGATGAATAAGAAAATGAATGAGAGATGGATAAACGAACGAGGGAAGATGAATAAGGGAATAAAGGAGAGATGGATAAAATAATGAAGGAAAGATGGATAAAGGAATGACAGAAGATAAAAAGGGGGATAAGAGGAGATGGGTAAAAGGACTATAACGGAAATAGGTAAACAGATGATGGGATATGGATGAGAGAGAAGATGGATAAAAGCAATCAAACTGTCCTTTTTGGGGGATTGGTGTTGGAGAGGTGGGGATATCGGTGTCCAGAAAGAGTCTTACCCAAGCACTGTGGGTGGAAAAGAATAGACTTCATAATTGTCAGACACACACAAAATACGGGAGACGTTCTCATAAATCGGGAGGAAAAATAGGGATATGCCATGAAGGCACCTCATTTTTATCCATGTTTTGGGAGGATGGGGGAAAAGAGGGAGGAGGAGGTAGAATGAGGGAGAGAGGAGAATAGGGGGAGGGGACATGTAGATTTGGGAAAGGGGATAATGGAGGCTAGTACGTAGGATGGGTAGAGAGAGAGAGAGAGAGAGAGAGAGAGAGAGAGAGACGATGGTGCGACAGGAAGGGTAGGGAGAGAAGAGTAGGATGGGGGTAGGGACCAGGAATGAGCAGAAAGGACTAGAGGATCCTGTCGTAAATCCTTAGAGTCACTCGGCCGTGTTCCCGAGACACTATAGTTCAGGTGCGGTAGTGGACCAAGATGACAGGTATAACTGCTGGCCACCTGTCACACGGCTGCCCAACCTTCTTAAGAATGATCGTGCCGTAAAAGACCACCACCACAACCAACACCACTTCTGGCAGAGGGTTGGCGAACCTCTCGTCTGGTGCAAAGGAGCTCCTATTTGTTTAACATTGCTGTATGAAAGTGAGTGCCAGGCACCTAAATGCTCGTACCAACGTTGTTTTTCTTATCAAAGGCATATGCTCTTCTCTTTCAGTATATTATCAAGGGGGAGGTCATCACCTGACAAACAGGGTAGAACGCGTATAAATCAACCCAGAACTGTACTGACCTCGACTGGCTCGCATAATTGGCCGCTGTAATTGGCACGGTGTCGGAAGAGGCAGTAGTGGCCGGCCCTGTAATCAAATAAAGTTATAGGACCTAAACGCTGGGGAGTTAGTGACGTGCTCCTGGTTTTAATGATATAGTGAGGACACGGTGATGGTGCTGTCAACACTATCCTGCAGTAGAGGGCGGACACCTCGTGCATGAGGCTAATACTGCGGCTAGTGCGATTACTGCCAGTACTACTTCTACTGTTGCTACTAATTCTACTGCTAATAGTAACCATAAGGATAGTACTAACACTATTATTTCTAATAGTAATGATAATGATACCAATAATAATATAAAATTAATGATGATACTATTTTTTGATAATGATAACAAATGCCTTAATATATATGATATAAATTATGACAGCCATACACACAACATAAATATAGTCATATATGTGTAATCAAACACACCAAGTACCTGTCCATATAGGGATATCCGAAAGATATAAAAAAAAACAGCAGAATAAACACAAAATAGGTGAGTAACTCCCACCCACACTTGACCCCCAACACCCAACACACTATACATCAACTCCCAGTCAGTTTCTCAAATAGGATTATATACGTGAATGTTAAAACTAATAAATGGTCAATAAATATTTATAAACTGGCTACTTGTTAGACATTTATGTTGAGGTACGAGAGTTTAGGTGAACCTTTCAGTTGTACACAATCACCTGAGCTTTCAATGAATGCATGGATCATCTTTATGACCGAGAAGATGAATAAATTATGACCTGAAACCCTCGAATGTGACCTATTAGAAGGGATTTGTGGACATGTGTAAATATTAACGAGAGGAAAACAGTGTATGCTGAGGGTGTGTGTGTGTGTGTGTGTTACTCAGCCTTGTCCTGTACTGAGATATGTGTGTATTGAGTACCTGAGTACCTTAGTCTGGGACGTTACAGTGGTTTAGTATTTTTTTCTTCAGGGTTACGTAATAGAGAAGTTTATTAACATTATTATCAGTAGTAGTAGTAGTAGCAGCAGTAGCAGCAGTAGTAGTAGTAGTATAATTATTGGTGATGTTATTTTTCATATTATTGTCATTTCCATTATTAATTTGGAAATGCTCCCCCCCCCCCTCCTACGCAGAGCCTTGGCATCTAAGAAACAAAATCAACACATATGTGGGCTTGATACCTGCTGATTGGTCCATTATCGACGAAGGGTACACACTTCACCAATAACTCACATACATAATGAATTCCCTCGATTACTTCGTCATTAATATAATTCTTGCCGTAAGTAATTAAAGAAATAAACACAAAAATTCATGAGGTAAAAAAAAAATATTGAGTAGTAAAGTTAAATGAAGAAAAAATGATTATAGTCAAACCATAACTTGGGTTAATAATGATAGATTGTGTTTATTTCAGGGTCATTATTATTCGGGATTACAGTAATAAAGTATGAATGTAATTAGATTTATACCAGGCAATTAAAAGGTGACTGACGGTTTTGGGGTAAATATTGGGCGTCTAAAAAAAGAGGAGAAAGGGTGAGAGAGAGAGAGAGAGAGAGAGAGAGAGAGAGAGAGAGAGAGAGAGAGAGAGAGAGAGAGAGAGAGAGAGAGAGAGAGAGAGATCACTTGAAACTTTTATTCTTGGTGAAATAATTATTTTTTGAGGAACTTTCTCTACCTGATTTACACCATATATACGTATAAAATGACATCATCCTCCATCATATAGGTAAAGCGACACCCACACCCACACCCACACCCACACCCCCCACCCACCTGCCTCGCCTCAGAAGTAAGAACAATCCTCTACCTTCATCGTACACTTCTGATACGTCTAAATAAAACTACTGTCTTTAACTTCAACCAACTGTTTTAATTAACACATAATAAAAAATAAAGTGACAAATTGTTGATGGCAAGATGGGAGTGTTTCCTATAAGAGGGTCTTTGTTATTCATAAAAGATTGAAAAACACCTGTGAATATTCTCCCATTAATTTGAAAAGGAGTCTTAGTTTTCCAATAAATAAGACAAATGCAAAGGAATATAATAATTTTTTGATTATAGATTAAACTTTAAAAAAAAAGTTATCGAGAGTAAAAAGTTAATAAATATACAGAAATACTTATTGATTGTAAAGTAAACATAAATATTGATCGATGTGAATAATCATACTAACCCCAGCTCACTCCCCCTCCCCACCCAGATATTAACAGTAAACACAGCACGTCACCAGAGAGTATTCTAATCATGGCGAAGGAGGACGTGGGCGACTGACTTCACCACCTGGGCGACTGTACCACCTGCGACCCACACTAAATGCATGGCGAAATAATTCTACTCAACTGTCACGAAATGTTGGTGATGTGTCTAAAGCAAGAGAGAGAGAGAGAGATCAAGCCTCTTGGTCTTTCGTCTGTGAACTGTGGACAACATAAAGTGATCAGGCAAGAAAGAGATGGACGAGAGATGGTTCTGGGAAACATTAAAGTGGATTTAGTGTTGAGGAGTGTTTGTGTTGCTCGTGTGAAGAGAAGGTTTAGTTATGATTATTGTTATTGTTATGTTCATTGTTTATTATTGTTATTATTATTATTATTATTATTATTATTATTATTATTATTATTATTATTATTATTATTATTATTATTATTATTATTATTATTATTATTATTATTATTATTATTATTATTATTATTATTATTATTATTATTATTATTATTATTATTATTATTATTATTACATTTTAAGAAGTTAAAAGAGAAAACAAATGAGAAAAAAAAGTTTAAATGAAAATTGATAAACACCAAAAAGTACAACTTTTATGATACAACGAAGGAGCACACACACACAAAAATATTAAAACACACAAAAAGACTCAATTTACGGCATTAGACAGCGACTACAAGGCCGTCTATATAAATAAACTCACACGCTAATAATAACCTAACCCTAAAACAGGATAACACAGCTAATAATAATAATAGAATATGGATGTGTTTACAATGTCGGTGTGAAAAATCGCTAAACGACCTGGTACGAGTGTGAGAAATTGTTTAAACGAGCAAGAATAACAACGTTAAAAATTAGCCTCCCAAAGTAGTTAATGTCAGGGGGAGTAAGTAAGGGGGTTGTGGGTGGTCAAGGTGGTGAGGGAGGGAGGAGGGAGGAAGGGTGAAGGAAGGTTGGAAGGGGAAAGGAATTAATTGGAGTGGTAGAGAGAGGGAGGGAGGGAGGGATGAAATGAAGGAAGGAAGGAAGGAAGGAAGGAAGGAAGGAAGGAAGGAAGGAGAAGAGGGTTGAATGTAGAGAGGATTAAATGGCATAGTAGCTAAGGAACATGAATTAGGAGAATGAAGGGGAAGGGAGATTGGAAGAGGAGGGTGGTAGTGAAAAGGAGTGATAAGGAAGAGTGAATTGAGGAGGTAAGAATGAGAAAGCAGGAGAGGGGGGCAAGACAGGTATGATTGAAAGAACGTGGGAAAAAAAGGGCATGAAAGAAAGGAGGGTAGGGAAGGGAGAAAATTGGAGAAAAATGAGAGAAATAAACAAATAAAAGAGAAGGGAAGTGAGACGAAAGAAGAAGACAGGAAGGGGAAGAAGAGTTGACAACAAGAAGGGAGAGAAGAAATAATTTGGAAGGGAAAAGAAAAAAGGCGACAAGATGATGGAAGGGAAGGGAAGAAGAGAGGGGAATGAGCAGTAGGAGTAAGGAGAGGGGGGGGGGTCATCCAGACTTTGCATGACGGTGGCGCAAGACGCCTTTAGCAGGAATCGTGCATTGTGGTCAGCTATTTTCTGACAATTATCGATTTCACAGCGGTGGTGTTTCCCAGACTGCCAGAGTCACCTCCTATGGTGAACCAGGGGGGGTGAGGGGAAGGGCAGGGTGGGGGATGAGGTGAAGGGAGGGGAATGGAGGGGGGAAAGGAAGAAGGGGGATGGCACAGGGAGAAGGGAATGAGAGAAGGTGAGGGGGTAGGGAAAGGGAGAAGAAAGAATTAGGGAAGGGAAGGGGAGGGGAGGGGAGGGAAAATAACCCCAGAGAGATGTAAGGGGAGGGAGAATTGGGTGGCAGGGTATCAGAAAAAAACTGTTTACAGGGGAAAGTTAATAACAGAGAAGGATTTGGAAATTACAAGGAGCCCAAGTAATGTTGAGGACACGACCGAGGTGAGAAGAAAATTACGAAAAAGAAGAACAAAATAATGGTTAGAATAAGAAAGAGTATTAGAAGGAATAAAACAAAGAAATAAGAAAGAAAATACAAAATAAAAGAACAAATTTAGTAAAATATTAAAGACAAGATAAATGAAATAAGAGAAAGAATGAGACAAGAACAAATGGCACGACAAGAAAAGGCAAAATTAAATTATGATAAAGGAAATAATAATTCTCAGTGGTATAATGACTGTATCAAGTATTTTCTCACGTCTGTAGTGGGTGGGAGTCATTCTTTCCTCCGTGTGTGGATGAACACTTTTGGCTCGCAGTGTTGACCACCTGTGTGTGTGCAAGACTATCAAGGTAGCTTTTTGACAATGAAAAAAAATATACGACTTATGAACTGTGAATATGTTGGTGTATACATTATTCTACCAAAAGTATGTTAAAAAGAGTAGTATATTGGAGAGTATGTCAGGGTTCAGGAGAGGGAGCAGTGAGGGGCTATTTCAGAAGCAAAAACTATGATATGATTATATACTGTAGGTATACATAGAACGAAGGGAAGATCAAAGAAAACTTGCCTTAGGGAGTATGTTAAGTATATAGAAGAGGATATGTTAGGATGGGTAGGAGGTTAATTAACGACTTTAAAGGTAGAATGATGTTGGGAGCGAATGTTGAATGGGATATATTTTGGAATTGTGTCAGGGAGAAACTTATTAGGAGGGATACTAGGGAGAGGTAGAACGTGGGCAGTGTGTGTATTTGTTCAGTCTATCGAGCTACCAGTGACGAGAAATAAATGGAGACTGTCTTAATGCAAGCGGCGCGTATAAAACTTCTTCAGTAGCCTTTCATTCAAACCCTCTCACCTACGCACCTCACACAAACAAACATCACCCCTGACCTCCAACCTACCTACCCTCTGTCCCTCCCATCACCCCAGTCTCCCCTCCGCACCCCCATCCCCTCCTTTCCCTCCCTTTCATCGGGTAGCAGAGAGGAGCCAACAGGTACATGCAGATGAGTACAGGAAGAGGAGGAGGAGGAGGAGGAGGAGGAGGAGGAGGAAGAGGAGGGGTGGTGGATGCTGGGGGAGGGAGGAGGAGAGTTCCATGCACACAAACATGGTCAACATGGCACATGCAGATGGGTTAGGGGGTAGCGTCATGCATACTAACATAGCCGAACCCATTTATTACTCGCTTCGTAAATAAACTCCTCGTTTCGTAATGTACTTTCTGTTGCCATTGCCCGGAGGTCTGGTGCTAGTAGGGAAGGGGAGGGAGGGGAGGAAGAGAGGAAAGTGAGGCATGGGGACAGGGTAGTTTAGGGAAAGGGGAGATGAGAGTGAGGTAGATGGTAGGAATGTTTGGGGAAAGGGGAAGAGGTGGAAAGAGGTATAGTAGGGGAAAGGGTATAGTTTGGGAAAGTGGGGATAAGGGAGCTATATTTGCGTGGTCATTGTCCCAAGTAAAGTCCTTCCCCTCCTCCCTGTATCGAGGATTGAGATCGTAATATCTGTCTTTCAATATGGGGAGATGGCGACTCTACATTTCCAGCTGACTAGACTTTGAGGTCATCTATAAACCCCACACTTGATTCCTACCGTCCCAACGACTCTTCTCCTCCCACTGCTGCTGCTGTTGTTACCAATCATCCGATGATCTATAGTGAGCAATTAGGATGTCATAGTCGTTAAGATGATGAAAGGATGATGGTGTAGAATGAGGAATAGATAAATAGAATCAATACTTTGTTACGAAAGAGAAATTGAAAGTTGAATTCACTACAGGTCTGAATTAAAGAAGGTTGGATAATTACAATACTTCACTGTTTGTTTACATTTATCCTGAACAGATCGAGGACTTTGTGTACCAAGGATCTAATTTATCAGTTATATCAACATACATTCTCATATTGATTATAATTATAACCGAATCTAAAAAAAAAAAAAAAAATTATGGCGCTCTGAATATTTCGTTAAAATTGGGAGAAAATTACATGATTAGAGGCGACCACATTCTTTTTGCTTGATTTGTTATTATACCTGTAATGATGATTTATGGATAGAACCAGTTGTGTTTTCTTCTTCTCTCTCTCTCTCTCTCTCCCTCATTATCCCTCTACTCTATGCCACACTTTCGTCACCTGTTTCTCGAACTTTTCATTTTTATTCTATGATTATACCTTCCGTCTTTCCTTAATTCGCTTCTCCTCGATTTTTTTTATCTCACTTCTCAATGACTCTTACTTCTCTTCTCTTACCTCCATCTTCGCTACTCTCTCTTCATTTGTTTAATCAAATCTAATGATAAATAGAACCCTTACCAGTGTTGAGTTATCTGCCTATGAGTGCTAAATATCTCCTTCAGGTAAATTACACGATAACAGGACCAAATATATACCTGCAATCTCATTATACATGGACTCAATCTCTCATTATCTCTCTCTCTGGATCTCATATATATATATATATATATATATATATATATATATATATATATATATATATATATATATATATATATATATATATATATATATGCAGTATACGTTGCAGGTGCTATAGATAAATGGTCGGGAGGTGTCTGTGTGCAGCTGTCCTGTTGGGGAACACGTGTACAGGTAATTTTCAGGGCTGCATCAATAAACTGCAGCTGTAAATCATAACTCTTTGTTTCCTCTGTGTATACACCTGCGCTACTATTCTTCTCTCAGTTTCCATTATCATTTATTGTTTTGAATTTGTGTCTTCTTATTCCATGTGCCCACGTCATAAACTCATCTGTAGGTGTTTGCTACTGTGTGTGTTTGTAAAATCAGTTTGTAAATATATGGTGTGGAATTTTTTTTCTCTTGTGTGTGTGTGTGTGTGTGTGTGTGTGTGTGTGTGTGTGTGTGTGTGTGTGTGTGTGTGTGTGTGTTTGTGTGTGTGCCTTTCCTCCAAAGGTTATGTACGTATATGAAACTGTACCCAATAACAAAAACATATAAGTTACTGTGACTGCTACTGACACACAAATAAACTTAGCTTATTCAATTATAAAAACGAAAAAAAATGCCATTCACTAACAGGAAAAGCGTATATAATCATCTTTTTCGCAGGTGATGGGTAAGAGGCAGGGGAACAGGGGTGCTGTGAGGAGGGGGGGACCTCGTGATTGAGAGACACAATATAAAGTAAGAGAGATAAGAGAGATATAATGTTTTGATAGGAATGAATATGACCCATGATTGCATACTGAATAGAGATTTAAACAGAATAATATAGATACAGAATAAGCAACAGTAACAGCAATATTGACATGAATGAGTCTATCAGGTGCTGGAAATCTCTTGAAACAGGGATGGTATGGCACAGGTAGGTAAATATCAATGGAATTTGGGGAATGAAAGTAGCTATCGGAGGTAGAATGTGGCTTTTATGAAGGGTAGATTTGATGATGAGCGTAGAAGAGAGAGAAAGAATGAGTAATTGACGGGTTGAGATTGGTAGATGATTAGAGGGGATGGAAGGGAGAGGGAGGGCAGGGGAGGGGGATAAGGGGGGGAAGTATGGATGTGATGACACTGAAATGATATGGGACCCGGAAGTAGGTCATAGAGAGAGAGAGAGAGAGAGAGAGAGAGAGATATCAGGGGAAGAAGAATAAGGAAAGTTAAAACATCGATGTATAAATATTTACCATTTTTTTCTCTTCCCTTCTTTCTCTTATAAGATTGCAAACAAGTCGTACTCTTCCACCGTGATGGCATAGAAAACGAAAAAAAAATGCAAAATAGATATTATGAAATTTGGAGGAAAATTAATGTGGTTGCGTTAGTTTCTAAATCTCTTAATAACAGTTACTGAAAGCATATATTATCGATTAAGCCAGCTGGTCATTACCTACACACGCTTGTCTATTCTGGCCGTAGGAATTTGTTCATGTTACGTAATTACTAATAATAACTCATAAGAAAACCTTCAGAAATGCTAGTTTAGCCAAAGTTTAATATTAAATACTTCCAAAATAACTAAAAATATTTTCGAGCCCCCTTAAATATATTTTTTTAATAAAATTTTCGACCACACCAATATTAGATTAAATTAAATTTCGCTCCTTTATTCACGTCTGTAATAAACTTCTCGACCTTATTAATATTTAGGCAAATAAATAATTTCGATCTTTTATAATAATTCCACTATCTATACTTTTGGAATAAACTTATTAACCTGACCAAAAATATCATAAAAATCCTTTCATTCCTTTAAATATTTCTGGAATAAACTATCTACCTTACTAGCATAAACATTAAGATACTTTATTATCCTTTATTTATGTATTAAATAAACTTTTCAAACCTTATTTATACACACATTAAATAAAGTATGTATCCCATATTTTAAATAAACTTTTTGGATTTGTGAAAATACTGTACATGTTAAATGAAACTGACCTGTGTATGACGTAGCGCTGGGGAGACTAGAACAGGAAAATCTGAAATGAAAAAAAAAGTATTAATTTGTTATTTTATGAATAATTAGAATATTGAATAATCCAGAAGAATCAAGAAGAAGGAGGAAGAAGATGAAGAGGAAGAAGAAGGAGAGAGAAATGAAAAAGAGAGGAAGAATTTTTTTTGGGGGGGAGGGAAGAAAGTAGAGTGAAGGAGGAAGAAGATGAAGAGAAGAGACAGAAGAAGAGACAAGAAGCGAAGGGAGAAGGAAGATGGATTATTAGTATCAAAGAATGAGAAAGCGAAAGAAAGGAATTAAATAGCAAAACAATAGAAGAGATAGAAAGGAATGAGAGGGAAGAAGATAGAAGAGAGGGGGAAGAAGGGAGGCAGAGGAATCAGAGGGAAAGAGAGAGAAGAAAGGGAACCGAAGGAGGGAAAGAAGAGAGACGGAGGAGGAAAGAGAGGAGGAGGGGAAAAATAAATGTGTGTGTGTGTGTGTGTGTGTGTGTGTGTGTGTGTGTAACCATGGTATTTGACTGTCTTTTGAATGAGGCAAAATCTTCCCTATCAGCCAAATATGTCTGAGGTTAGATCACTCATTTTGTTGACAACAGTGTTTACATAGTCTCATCTACCTTTGACCTTGACCTTTGACCTACTCTTTCCAAAATCAGGTAAGCCCATCCCTACCCAACCTCGAGTCCATATGCTAAATTTCATCACAATCTATCCAGGAGTTTAAATAACGTATTTATTTATTCTTTTCCCTCTAAAACACCTGAGGACAGAGTGGCAGGAAAACTTACTCAGTCAAAACCGACATCTCTAACCTCCTGTCTGTGGCGGATGATAATTATAACAAAAACGATAAAGCAAACTACATATTGCTAACATTCCTGGAGTGAACCCAACTACCGCGACTCCCACATATTTCACCCGGGAGCAAGTGTTGGCTATTTACAATTATCTTTTATTATTCTCGCTAAGTGCTTAATTTTGTTAATTTTCAGGGAGTAAGGAGGGGTTAGTAATGGGTTTTATCGAGTTATCTTTCTTGGGAATTATCTTTGTTTAAGACGCTTGAAAATTAATATTAGTGGTATAATCATCTTTTTGTTTTAGTTAGGTATTACGGGAATAGAAAATGTAATTCTTTTTCAATTCCTCTTTTTGAAATGAAAAAAGTCGATATTTTTTCAATCGTATTTTTACCATTAATTGAGTGTAAACGATTAGAATGTGTGTGTGTGTGTGTGTGTGTGTGTGTGTGTGTGTGTGTGTGTGTGTGTGTGTGTGTGTGTGTGTGTGTGTGTGTGTGTGTGTGTGGTAACGAAATTTCAATGTTTTTAACATTTGTAAAAAAAAAAAAAACAATAAAGAAACTTAGACACAGTAACAACATGGTCACATACCTGGACACACTTCAAGAGAATAAAACCATTACAATACCTGGCATGGGAGCCAACACTTCACCTCCTTACAGCTTAAATGATAAACAAACATTATTTATCTCCAGCGAAGTGCGTAACAATACATGTCATTACTTAAAGGCAGAATAAAACTAAGTAGAAGTAACAGCTACCGAGAAGTCCTATTCCTAAACACTTAAAGAAGCATATGTATCCCTCTGGACCATCGCCATCATTGTCACTATCATCTTCATCATCATCATCGTCATCATCATCGTCTCATTCAAGTAATTGACGCTCTACCTCACGCAATGACTTGCACGAGATCTATGGGGAGGGGGGGGGGAGGCAGGGAGGAGGACAAGAGAGTAAGGAGGCAGTTGGTGATGGCGTAACAGCCATTGGTGATGATGTCACAGCAGTTGATGATGACGTCACAGCCGTTGGTGATGACGTCACAGCAGTTGGGGAGTTACTTGGGAGGAGTATGGAGAAGGGGGTCTCTATAACTTAAGGGATAAGGAGGTGCGTAATTCGGGGGTAAAAGAGTGAAGGTGAGGATGGGAGAGAGAGAATAGAGCGCTCTGCGTAACCTGGGGAAGGCATCGTTTAGCACAAATATTACCAGCACCCGTGCTAGTGGGATTAACGCGATATTACTCTATCACTTACGCGGTTACCCGATGGTTTGATCTTTCTAACCATAACAAGAATTAAAAAAAATGTAAATGAGGAGATGGAAAAAATAGTAAATGTATGGTTGAAAGAAAAGGGGTAAAGGAGGGGGAGAAAGAGAAAAGGATAGATGAAAGAAGAGAACTAATGGAAGGGTAGACAAAAATGAACCAAGATAGGAGGCGTAAGAAAGAAAGTAAAGGGGAGAGAGAAAGGTTGTAAAGGAGGAAGGAGAAAGAAAAAGGAATTTCAAAACAATACAGAGAGAAAGAAGGGGAGGAGAGAGAGAGAGAGAGAGAGAGAGAGAGAGAGTAAACAGAGGAAGAGAATCAATCAGTTAAGTAATAATCACCTTCGATGTTTACAGCTAGAAATATACGTTTAAATGATGTGTAAAATATCATGTAATGTTTTCATAAGTCTCAGAAAGTCTTGAGAATTACCTTAACACAACACCAACCACGAAGTAAAGTTTATTTTCTCTTAATTGAGGATACGTCGAGTTATACAAATAAAGTTTCTGTGCTATATCGACGCCTTATTGGGAGTTTATTGTACGAAGCTTTGAGTATGGGGGATCAAGTTACGATACATTTATGATATATTATGATACATTACGATATCGATATATTGTGGTAATGATAAGTTACGATACCGATACATTATGACACCACTGCATTACTCTAACGATGTATTGTGATACCGATATAATGAGATGCTGATGCCCGATATATTGTAAAGCTGATATATTGCGATACTGATGCACTTCACTATACGATATATACTGTGACACTGATATATTGCAACACCTACACTCTGCCAGATATATAACGATACAGATATATTATAACACCAATTGATTACCTGACTGATCTACACCTATTACACCTGTGATCAGCCTACACTCAGGTGAAGTCCACAACGGCGCTTAGTTAAATAATAGACGTTTTCATTATTATTGTTTCTTAATACCTAAAAAAAAACTTACTTGTTAACGTCATAATATTTTGAACAATAATACGATATGTTTATGGTGTCAAGTAATTATCGTCGATCTAAAAAAAAACACAACAACGTTACCCGGTTCTATTGAGTCATTGAGGAATTATTTGTTTTTATTTGTTTTTAGAACATATTGATTGGTTTGGTTTGGTTTGGTTTGGTTTGGTTTGGTTTCGTTTCGTTTGGTTTGATTTGGTTTGGTTCAAGAAACAAAATCGAAAGAGTGTAACAAGATGAAACAGGAGAGCACGAACCAATTATTTTGGAGGTGGGACTCAACGAATAAACTCAGACAGATTTAACCAAAAGATCCTAAGGCAGGTTGTAGGCTGGTGGTCGGGTGGGGGGGGGGTAGTTGTTTGGTTGGTTCTTGTCGTCTTATTTATAATAGAAAAACATGTTAATTAGTCTCGATCATGGTAACTTTTTAACAAGAGACAAGAGGGGTTAGTAACACAGAGTAACACCCAGTAACACCCAGTAACACACAGTGACACTAAAACATTGTAATACACAACAACACACAATAATACGAGTAACACAAAACAACACATATCAACGCACAACTTTACATACTAACACACACACACACACACACACACACATAGTAACACATCAGTACACAGTAGCCTATAACATAGAGTAACACACAGTAACATACAACATAACACAGTAACACACAGTAACACACATCATCACATACTAACAGACACATAGTAACACCCTCCAATACACAGTAACACACAAAACATAACACAGTAACACACAGTAACACAAAACATCACATACTAACATACTAACACACACCATATAGTAACACACAACACAGTAACACACAGTAACACAGAGGCCCCACGTGATGTAAAGTGATCGTCTAGGACTGGTTTAACACACACTAGAAGAAAAAAAATCCAGGTCCGCTATATCTTTGAATACGTGGGTAAACAGGCCATAAAATGATTCAGAATAGCCGTCAAGCGTAAACCACAATCTTGTTCATGGAAACCCAGGCGTCTAATCACCATTATTTACAAAGTCTTAACTGTAGCCGGTAACTACAATTATCTGTATTACAGGTCGTAACCATATCTAATTTTGTCAATATGCCAAAGCAGCGGGTGGATGTATCTATAAGTCTGCCGTAAGAACTATGCAATTAGGTGAAAAAAATACATCTATAATTAGGTATATATAATTCTTATATACATACGTCACTATTATTTGGTCATCTTCCTAAACACTGATTAGGGTGATGTTAATATCAGGTTGACCTTATAGGACCAAAACACGTTGTTCTCTATCGTTGGGTTAAACACTTTTTATTTTTTTTGCGAGAAAGTTTTTGTAAAGCAGTTCGAAAGTTAACATAATTTGGGTCAGGGGACGGCAAACAGGCTGCGTGTGTGTGTGTGTGTGTCTGGATTCTAAGAAAATCGAGGATGGTGGTTTCGTCCTATACTTAGCTGACGACTTTAGATGAGGGTCAGTGCTCTTGAAGGAAAATTGCGAAACTTATGCATGAACCTATAAGAGACCTAGACATGAGACAAGAACATCCTCAATCAACAACAACAGCAACAACAAAAGTGTACACGAGCCACCAGTCTCTGTCAATGGTAATATTTGGCTTCACGCATTAAGAGATGAAGTGATAATGATGTCAAATGCATAGATGATCGTGCTGGCGGTCATCACGAAAGACTTGACTTTAAGAACAAAAACAACACCAAAACATAAAGACATCCTTTGGTTATGACACTGTATACATTGTTGCCAAGGAAAAAATCGCATGTTAGAACACCTGTGTTTTAGAGGATTTGCTGCACATCTGTTAAAAGTGAGTATGTTTGGAGGATTTATGATACACCTGTGAAAATAAAAATATTTGTTTCCGAGGACTTATAACACAGCGGTGCGTTGGACTATGAATGGATATGGAAATTGCCTCATATTCGGTGGATGACAAGAAGGGTGTTGATAGATTACAGAGGCAGGCGATAAGAATTCTTCAGCACACCTGTCTGCTCCCCCACAACACCTGTACTCAAACAGGTATACGGAATAATGTGGGCAGTGTGAAGAAGAACGTTAACCGGAACTCATCGTTTTGTTAGTACTTACAGTTAACTGAAGGACTTGATGGCTTTCAAATGTATTTGGCGGTTTATTATAAATTCAAACAACCAAAGGCTTGCGTATTTATGTGGATGAATAGATAAATAAGGCAGTAAACAAATAGAAAATTTAATAGGAGGAAAAATGTTTCTATGTCTTGGTGTGTGTGTGTGTGTGTGTGTGTGTGTGTGTTTACGTACACACAAGTGTGTGTGATCATTATTCTGGTATGAAGTGTTGTTCCGCGTTTGTAGTTCCTGTTAGCTGGTGGCCAGGTGTCACGTCACAATCAACACATGTTTACTTCCTCCTCACGGCATTAGACGCGGCCGACACACCTGTACCCAACACATAAACTTATTTATAAACAAACCACCTTGTCTTCGACCTCATTCTATATACACAAGAAATTAAGAATAACATATCTACTATGATTTATACCCTCGAAATGATGAAAATAAAACAATATTTCTTACTTTAACATTCAAGGTTTCTCGACAATAAATAGTCCTTCCACAGACTCTAATAAGAAAAAACAAGGAAATATAATTTATTTTCATGCTGCAATACACTACCTAGGTAATGGAGTGGTATTTGATATAAACTTAAGGAGTGTATCTTGATGTAGTAATTTATATGATATTCATTATAAATTGTAATCTAGGTTTTTATGACCCTGTATATTAAATAAGGAAGAATGGAACGTGGTAGTTGCTTTGTGACTTCAGGGGTTGTCTGCCATACATAGCTCTGTAAACCTCCCTGAATTTAATTTTTTCCCTGAATTTATTTTTTCCCTGAAATTTTCCCCTTGTTGATTATATTAAGATTTTTTCCCCTTTTAGTAATGGAGAGGAATGAGACGAGGTGACTTAACCTTTTCTGTGTCCCTTTCTTTACTCCTGTTATCCTCTAGTTCATTTGTTTCTATTTGGGGATTTCTCAAATGGCAGATTGGCTAATTTATTTCCTCTTTATCTGTCTTTGTCTCTTTCTGCCTGTTTTGTTCTTTAACTTTCTCTATTTCTCTCCCTTTCATCCTCGTCTTCTCACTTTTTCTCAATCGTTCTCTTTCTTTTTGAGTCGATCTTCTTCTCTTGTATCCCCCTCCCTTCTCTCTCTGTCTCTCTCTTCTCCATCACTACTTTCTCTTTGAATCTCTCTCCTTCTCTTGAATCTATCTCCTTCTCTTGAATCTCCCTCCTTCTCTTGAATTTCTCTCCTTCTCTTTTGTCTCTTACTTTGTATATCTCTCCCTCTCGCCCCCTTCCTTTCTTTCCCCTACTTCACCCTACCTTTTGCATACGTGTTAAAGAAGACAAATATCTATTTACTAATGAAATCCTCAAACCTTTGGACATCCAGCGAATCGAGAGTGTCCCGTCTCTACCTTCCTTCCCGTTTTCCATTAAGGACATCTACCACTACCACCACCACCCTTCCCTTCCTACGACGCCGCCGCTACGGGAGTCCCACGCCCCAGGGAACTGGTTCATTGGGCCCCTGTTATTGATCCTACAGCAGCTAGTCTCGGGGTATGCTAAGACCTGTTCCTCTTGACCTGTCCTCCTCACCCCTCACGACTAATAATCTTAAGAATATTCCTTTAATTAATGATTACCCGAGTGTTTGTTGCTGTGTGTTTTACATTGAGACGCTTTTGAGATTTTTTCCGAGGATTTGTTTTTTCTCTTTTCTATTTTGTTTTATTCTTCTTCGGTTACTTATCTTATTGTTCATACGAATAAGTATATTAATATCACTATTACTTGTATTTCAATGAGTGGATTTCCATTTTATTTAATCTCTCTAATTCGATATCCGTCAGATGATTTTTCCCAACAAATAAAGTAAACGAAAATCAATGTCTTTTAGAACTTTGGACGAATTGGTCGCAAAGTTTCATCGCAGCGTAGAAGAAATATTTTCTTCTCGTGAGTGAAAACTTTGAAATCAAGCTTATTTATTCTATTCAAGATGAGATGAATAAATTAAGGGATAAAGGAGCAAAGAAAAAAAATATCTGTACATTTTATGTTTGACTCTTATTTACTCAGCTGTTTATTTTGTATAAATAAAAATTTTCACGTTTATTTTTCTCCCAAATATCCTTTCATGTCCTGTTAACACCCACTCACACCCTGCTAACACCTGCTAACACCCCTCACACCCTGCTAACACCCACTCACACCCTGCTAACACCTGCTAACACCCCTCACACCCTGCTAATACCCCCCACACCCTGCTAACACCCTCACACCCTGCTAACACCCCTCACACACCCCTCACACCCCACACCCTGCAACACCCTCACACCCTACACACCCCACACAGCACACCTGCTGCCAACACCCTCACAACCCTGCTAACCCACTCACACCTGCTAACACCTGCTAACACCCACAACCTGCTAACACCCCCACACAACACACCTCACACCCTGCTTACACCCCCACACACCCCTAACACACCTCAGCACACCCTCACGCACCCTGCACACCCACTCACACCCTGCCAACACCTGCTAAAACCCCCACACACCCCACACCCACTCACACCTTGCTACACTAACACCCTCACACCCACACACCCCCACACACCCTGCTAACACCCCACACACCACACCATAACACACCCACACCCTGCTAACACCCTCACGCACCCTGCTAACACCCACTCACACCTAAACCCCCACACCCTGCTTACACACCACACCCCTCACACCCACACACACCCAGCTAACACCCACTCACACCCTGCTAACACCCCCACACACCATGCTAACATCCACTCACACCCTGGTAACACCCACTCACACCCTGCTAACACCCCCACACACCATGCTAACATCCACTCACACCCTGGTAACACCCACTCACACCCTGGTAACACCCACTCACACCCTGGTAATACCCCCACACACCCTGCTAACATCCACTCACACCCTGCTCGAATAAGTACGGTTTCTAGGCCACAGTTATAGCTCGTTATTGTCTAAGTCCTTAAAGTTTCGATCGACATTAGAAAAAATTCGTCCATGTTGCTAGAAATACATTAGCTTATAGAAGTAAGAGCATAGGTTAGTGGTTAGTGCAAGTGTATAGGAAACAAGTAGACTTATAGAGATAAATGGCCCTATTTACATAAAAAAATGTCCTCGTCATCTCTCGGCTCATAAACTTCGTGAGTTTCCGCGTATCCTGTTTACTCACATAAGAAATACTCGCGAGTTTCTAGATAATTAATCACTCTTGAAATATCTCGTTTTCTCTTTTATTCACTAAACCTGGAATATTGGTCGTACATGTCAACAAAACTCTCCTGCCAGAACCTTGTCTCTACATATCGCTCACGCTGCACCATAAGGGTCTTACTCCTAAGTTTTACGAGTCGTTGAATATGACGAATGGACCTCTAAACATCACTAACACTCGACTAAGTGTGACTTAATGTCGCAAACATTCAGCCATAAGAGTCTGTCTTAGGAGTCTCAAAGATTCTCACGTTGTTTCTTTTTCCCTTAAATGAGGAGAAGATAACACATCTAAACACGGCCGAGTCTCTGGGCCATCCGACGTCCATAGCTGAAGTGGGAAAGTCATATTTGTCCTCACATAACCAGTTAAGGGAAAACTGTTCAATATGTGATCATCTGAGTATTCAGTATGATCTCAAAATATCGACAACCTCTGACTGTATGAAGGACGACCTCTTCATATTGGTGACACTTGACCATGAGGACCTTACTTCTGACTATCGCTCCACTCGATCGTGAGGGTGTGAGGTCTTGGATCAGCCCTCGACTGTAAGCACCTGAAACCTCCAATATCTTCCTGTAATCTTCTCTGAGGTGTTCTGACTCTTAAAAACTGGCGGTCTAAGGTTCAGTGACCTCTGTTGTCTTGGTGTTATATTATTACTTGGTAAAAATCTTTCCTTAAGCTGATTAATTAATTCTTCAACGTGAATATCGGTGTATTTGTTTGTCGTATTAAGTTTATGCTAGGATGCCAGTAATTTTGCTCGAGAAAGATACATATGTATATATATATATATATATATATATATATATATATATATATATATATATATATATATATATATATATAGAGAGAGAGAGAGAGAGAGAGAGAGAGAGAGAGAGAGAGAGAGAGAGAGAGAGAGAGAGAGATTCTAATGTAAGGCTTCAAATACTGACTATATTTGAAAGGTGGCTCCCCGGGTGTTAAAATGGCTTCTGATCCGAGGTGGTGCTTCTTAATTCACAGTTGCTTGATGGTCCTAATATCTTCATGTTAACAATAATACGAGTTACTAGAAACTAGCTAAGGTACAGAGATTTCAAGATGAAAAAACACATAAATATTAGTCAAGAACGTCATAGATTATAAATATCACACCATCTTGTATAGTGAATTATATGTCAAATACATGATCTTCTTCCTTTTGTAAATGTTGTATCTCTCAAAGACATCCTCCCCGACCGACCAACCTCCCTACCATCCCCCCTCCTACCCTTCGCACTACCCCCACCCATCCCCACCGTCCCAAGTCTCCATTCGTCACCAGTGAGTCATTTGATCCAACTCTTTGACCAACTGCACCTGACCTGACCAGCCTTTATGAGTGGCCTCCACTCACCTTCTCTTCCCTCCAAACTACAAAACAGTGTCGCGGGACATGTAAGATTCACCCGGGGCAAAGTTTTAAACCTCGGAGGATAAAACTAAATTAAACTAATGCCTCACGAACCAGTGTTAAGGGGGAGGGGGAAGTGGGGCAAATGGGAGAGTGGGAGGAGGGACAGGCGGGCAATGGGAGAATGGGGAGACGAGGAAGAGGAATAGGGGAATAGGTTAGAGGAATAGGGAAATGTGAGAAGGGAATGGAGAAATGAGAAAGAGGAATGGGGAATGAGGAATGGGAGATGGAGAACGGAGTGAGAGGAGGAAGGAATGGAAAAACATGGGGAGTAAAGAGGAAGGAAGGAGGAATAGAGAAGAAGAGATGTTAAAAGGGAGAAGATAATATGGAAAGAAATATATAGAAGGAAAAAGAGAAAGATATATGAAGGAAAAGTGTAAAATGTGATAGGAGAGAAGGACACGGGGGAGGAAGAGGAGTGGGGGAGGTTGTCAGGTTGGTAGAAGAAGTTAAAAACGTGACCACATTCTGCTCTACGAACATCAGCCAGTCTTCAAGGGCTGGACTCACTATCTTCCACTGAGGTTTAAGTATGTATTTACGTATCCTCCATAACACGTGTGGTTGAGGGGGGAGACAATATATTATTTCCGGTATTTTTTCTTAAATTATTCCTTTGCACACACACACACACACAAAATAGCAATCAATTGTCACTCCTTCAATTTTGGGTCAGTTTATTTGAAAGTGTTCTAGTATGCTCAATTTATTTATTTATTTACTTTCCTTTCGTTCTTTTTAAGGATATTGTGGGGTTAAAGGTCAGATAACAGATAAGGGTATATGTTCGGGTTTTTTTACACAGATTTAGATGATATTAGATAAACGAATGTCTATATTGCTAAGGATTTCACACTAAAACTTGAGAAAAGGGTTATGATTTTTTTTTTTTTTTATATGATTAAAGTTTCACAAAAATACCTTCTATTTTTAGCTCGATATTCTACTATTAGTCAACCAATAATATGGAAATCGTTAAATAGATACCTTGGTACAGGTTTATAGTATTGGAAGGAGTAATTTAGAAGTGGTAGATAGGAGAGCAGAAACAGCAACAAACAGGAACAACAATAGCAGATAGAGCAACAGCAACAAACAGCAACAACAGTAGTAGACAGAATAACAGTGATAGAGCCACTAACAAGAAAAAAGTAGAAGATAGAGCAACGGCAAAAAAATAATGGAAACAGCAATAACAGCACCATTAATAAGAGTAGTAACAGCACCACTAACGGGAGTAGCCTCAGTAACAGAGCCGTTAATGCCAACTAGAGAAAAATCTATCCAGAGACCGAAGATGGCGACGCAGAGGTGCTCGCGTGCGACACAGGAATGTGAGACCCGCCCCTTGCCCCCCCACGACCCTCACAGCCCACCCCCCTTGACCCCCACAGGACCCTCCAATACCCCACAGCCCCTTGACCCCCACAGCCCCTTGACCCCCACAGCACCTTCCCATGATCCCCACAACCCCACGACTCCAACATCCCCCACGACCCCACGAAGACTCCATCCTTTTTTTTCTCCCCTCTTCACCCTTTCTGATCTCCCCCGACTTTCTTTTTGCTTCGCTCTCCCCAGCAACGATTCCCCCAGGAGATAAAATTTCTTATCCCCTCTACCTCTTCACCTATCCTCCCCTTTTCCCCATCTTATCTTCTCTATTCTCCCCTTTTCTTTCCTTACCCTCTGTTCCTTTCCTCCTCTTCTCCTCATCACCTCGTCTTCTCTATCCTCCTCCCTCTTCCCCTAATCAACCTACTATAACCTGCTTCTCTGTTCCCCTCCTCAACTTCCCCCACCTTAACATCACACTCCTCCCCACCTAGATCTACATCCTCCCCTTCCCCCATCTTAACCCTCCCACCCCTTTACCCCATTCCCCACCTCAATCCCCAGAGTCCCTATTCAATTCCATCCCCCTCTAAGTCCACTACCTCAGCCCTCTCCCTCCCCCCACTTCAACCCCCAAAGTCCCACACCTCAGCCCTTTCCCCTCAAATCCCCCACCTTATATCCCTTCCCTCCCCCCTCCCTCCCCGTTTCCCCCCTTACCAACGTTGCGTGCAATTACGATCAATGCTAACTGGGTTACGACCAGGATTTATTTAATGTGTAGTTTTCTGGTGCAATTTTCTTTTTTCTTGATGTCGGGCAATAAATCAACGTTGAGTTACGAGCGACGGAGTTTCTTTTTCAAGTTGGCATTATGTACGCAAAAAAAAAAAACGATATAATGATACAGTAGGGAAAAGAACATGTCACCAAGCCAATAATCCAACAGAAAAGTATTTATTTATTCGCTTGAGACATGGAGACGAAAATAACTAAGGTCGAGAAGGAGGAGAAAATGAGTCGTTCTTATAATGATTAAGTTATTTTGGTTCTTTAATCTCTTACGTCAAAAAGGAAAATAAGAACGTGTCCTGGTGTGTCATATGAAAACAAATTTAGCTAATCCTCGATTCCAGATCAGGGGTTAATTTAATCTAATCTAATCTAACGTAATATACCTCTAACGTGACCTAAAATTAATCTAACCTAACCTAACCTAACCCACAATATCCGCTTGGGAATGAACGACCAGTCCTCGGGTTCTGGTTTGGCTTTTGCTCCGATGAAAAGAAAATGGGAAATTATCTTGTTTATTTTAAAACTTAATTATTCCGTAAGAATGCAGGACAAGGGGACTTCCTTTCTCCTTTACCTCATCTGTCTCTCTTCCTCTCTTTCCTTATTCTTCTCTCTCTATCTATCTATCTCCGCCTTCTAGTTTTCCTTGTCTCTCTCTTTAACACTCTTTCTACTCCATCCACTTCTACTGCCTCTCTCTCTCTATCTAAATCTTCGTCTCCTCTCCCTCCCCCCTATACGTATCCTTTACCATTCTCTCTTCTCACTGCTTTTATCTCCTGTTCTATATTACCACATTCATTATCGTATCCTTCCCTTCCCTCAACCTCCTTTTTCTCATCCCCTTTTGCCACCTCTTTCATTCAACTGTTGTGATACAAAAGCAAAGATAAATGGGAAGAACATGGGAAAAAAAAGCGACACCAGTAGTAATTGTTTGTTTGACTGTCAACCACCGTGACGATCTTGTGAGCAAAGGGTTACTCACCTCTACCACAGAGATTAAACCTCTTTTCTCTATCAATGATTTACCCCCCATTTCCTTCTTCCTTCAATGATTTACTCCTTTTCTTTCTTCCTTCAGTGATTTACTCCCTTTCTTTCTTCCTTCAATGATTTACTCCCTTTCTTCTTCCTTCAATGATTTACTCCCTTTCTTTCTTCCTTCAATGATTTACTCCCTTTCTTTCTTCCTTCAATGATTTACTCCCTTTCTTTCTTCCTTCAATGATTTACTCCCTTTCTTTCTTCCTTCAATGACTTACTCCCTTTCTTTCTTCCTTCAGTGATTTACTCCTTTCCTTCTTCCTTCAATGATTTACTCCCTTTCTTTCTTCCTTCAATGATTTACTCCCTTTCTTCTTCCTTCAGCGATTTACTCCCTTTCTTTCTTCCTTCAATGATTTACTCCCTTTCTTCTTCCTTCAGCAATTTACTCCTTTCCCCCTTCAAACATATAACCAGTTCCATTATGCATAGGTTTACCTCCTCATCCTTTTTCAAAACTTCTTCTTCTTCTTCTTCTTCTTCTTCCTCTTCCTCTTCCTCTGAGAGTTACCTCCTCTCTTATCCCATCTCTCTCTCTCCTCTTAAGTTTCCTCTCCTTTCTTCTCCCCCAAATTCATACCTCCCATCCTCCAAGGGATTTGTCACGATCCTCCTTCAAAAGTTTAATATTCCTCTTCCTCCTCCCCCTCCTCCTCCAGTGATATCCCTCCCTCCCTCGTCCTCCAAAGATTCCTTCCTTTAAAGATTTAATTCCTTGTCATCCTAAAATTCACACTTAATCCCTACTTTAAGGATTCACTTCTTCCTTCCTTTAATAATTTATCCTTATCTTCCTTCTAATCCTTATCCTATTAACTTCCTTCTCTTTCTTCCCACTTATTATCACTTCTTTCGCTTCCTTCTTTCTCACCTTTATTCCCTGCCCTTCTTTCCTCTTACTCTTTACCCCCTTCCTCTCCTTCTCTTCTACCTTATTTTCATTTTGTTCACCTCCTTCTGCTGAATCCCTACCTCCTTCCCCTCCCACTTCCTAATCTCCATCCCTTTCTCTTCTCTTCCCCAATCCTCCACTACTTCCCTTCCTCCCCTAATCCTCAACACCCCTTCCCTCCTCCTAATCCTCCACCCATTTCCTCCCCTCAATCCTCTTCCCCTTCTCTCCTCCTAATCCTCCACCCCTCCCTTCCTCCTAATTATTCACCCCTTCCCTCCTTCCTAATCCTCCACACACTTCCCTTCCCCCTAATCCTCTTTCCCTTCCTTCCTCCTAATCTTCTTGCCCTTCCCTCCCCAACCCCCACCCCCTTCCCTCTCCCTAATCCCCCACCCCTTCCCTTCCCCCAACCCCTTCTCTTCCCTCCCTCCCCTCTACAAACCGCCCCTTAACCCCCCTTACCCCTTATCCCCCTCCCGTCACCCTAATCCTCAGCCGCGATTAAAAATAATAGCCGCTGTAATAATGCAATAAAAATTAGAAAGGAGAAGATGAAAAAGAAATAACAATTGGAATATAATTTTATCACCTAATTAACTCCTAGATAAATATGGATTAAAAACAGACAAGTATTAATTTTTAAATATTGTAAAAATTTGTATATAAATTAGTTTCATTATGATGTCTTGTATATTTTTATTTTCTACAATATATTATACAAGAAAGTTTGGCCAAAGTAGATTTTTAATTTTAAGAGAAAAAAAGAGATTTATTTTGACGTATTTAATCTAATCGCTGAAATGAATAAATCTGAGGGAAAAAACCTGCAATAAAAATGGTTAAAAGTGTTGGATATAATATATATATGTCTTCATTTTGTATAATTCATGGCCACAAGAAATTCCTCAAAGACTACTATCACGATAAGAATGGAACTAATGAAGTTGTTAGTTAAAATATTGCAGTATTCCCAACTACGATCATTTGGCTTTAGGTAATAAAAAATATTCAACTTGGTTATAAAAGACACGACCCTTGCACTGCGTCAACATCACTAAGGTGTATTAGAGGCTTAATGCTATGATATATATATATATACACACGCTGACGAAGAGACGAATTACCACTATAAAAAAAATAGGCTTTAGAGGCTTAGTTGGTGGAGAAAATTACTGTCTTCTTTGTGGCTTACCTGGATAGTAAGTAAGTGAATAAACAACATTGGTTAGTCTTGTTTATAAAAGGAAATCAATCGGTTTATGAAGGTAGAAGGGGGGGTTAAGGAGAAGGGAAGGAGGACGTGGAAATGAGGGTTAAGGTGGAAGGAGAGATGAGGGGTGTTAGATGGAGGGGAGTTGAGGGGGTTGTGGGGAGGACAATGAGGGGTTATGGTGGGGAGATATGAAGAGGGTTGTGGTGGTGGGGAGACGAGGGGGAGTTGTGGTGGGAAAGGAGAGAGGGGACTGTGTCGGTGGGGGGAGATAAAAGGGGGTATTGACGGGGAAAATGAGAGGAGATGAGAGGGGGTGTTGGTGGGGGAGAAGAGAAGGGGTTTTGGTGGGGGGAGAAGAGAGGGGGTGTTGGAGGTGGGGGAGATGATGGCGGCATGTGGTGGAGGAGGAGATGATGGAGGGTGTTGGTAAGAAAGAATGCACAACATACCTCCTGAGTTCACTAATAAGTTATTGGATTTCACAAGAGCGGGAGTAAATGGGTTTGTACTGTGTCACGCATCAGCGACTGAGTCAGGAGTCCATGACGACGATTCCAAGAGCAATGACTCACCCGACGGCATACTCAGCGACGCAAAGACACACGACATATTCAACGATGCAATGACGCAAACGACGACATACTCAACGATACAGTGACGCAAAGGACGACATACTCAAAGACGCAATGTCGTAAACGAAGGTGAACTGAACGACACTGACACAAACGACAACATAATCAGTGATGTAATGACGCAGATAACCTCTGGCAGTTTCACCCAAGACCTGTTCCTCTTCTCTCTCAGGATAAAGACAGTTCCTCGTGTACTCCATCAGGCACGAAGTGTTAGATTAAGATATAGTTAATAAGAAATATAATTAACTCGTGTCAGGACTTCGATTTAATATTAAAACAAGGTAACGCACATTATCCACTGACCAGGGGAGAATTCGAAGGTATTTATACATGTTGTTCTGTCTGGTTTTCTCTGGTTTCTAATGATAAGTATTTCTGCTGTACAACCTTTATAATTACAATAAAATCTTTATAAGCAGTTGATGGACCAAATCTCCTTGGGTCTCGGTGCAGGGGAGGGGGATGGGTCAGGTGGGGGATCAGGGGGTCAGGTGGGGGATCAGGAGGGGTCAGGGGGGAGGGGGATCAGGGGAAGGGGCGAGGAGGGGAAGGGTTAGTCATTTCATTCATGGCTCTAATTCCTCCAGCTGTTTGTTATCTTATATGAATGACGATGGATCCCAAATTACGTGTTTTTAGTTACTCTAGAAGTAGGCAACTCGTAGATAGAAAAAAAAAACAGACCAGGTATTTCTCTACGATTCAGCCTCTTTTTCTGTGCAATAAAACCGACAAACTGTAATAAAATGATAAAACTGTTTCTTCAACCTGTTGCCTCACACAAAAGAAACAGTAACCTTTAGCTTATTCATCTACTACCAACCTATAGTCCCTTCTGGTTGCCTCTTGGAACACCTCAGTACAATATATGCTGGATGTATAGAACCCATAAAATCATTTGAATATCCTTTATGATCTAATTGATGCGTTTTATTCAGCTACAAGAAATAAGATAGCTGTTAGTAGATTACAAAGTACAGTTGCCAGCAAAAGTTCTCCCACAGCCCTGTGTAGCGGGCTGTGGGAAGACTTTTGCTGGCAACTGTACGTCGGGAATAATTAAGTGCATCGGTGCCCAGCCACTGTAACGAGCAATTGGTCCAGAGCGCCTCCATGGCGCAAGGTTTTCCATGACCTGTGCTGTAAATCTCTCGCCAGCATCAACATGTGCTTCTTCAGAGACGTATGAAGCCGCTCCTCTTGTGGATGTTGCTGCTCTGTCTCTCTATAGCGTTGGGGGACTCTCATCTCCTTTAGAACACATCCTGGGACTACGAGGGCCAGCCGTGGGCCGTCATAACCCTGCCTACTTTATAAGCTCTTCTGTTAATCCATCTGAGGCCTCCTGCTATACATGAGCCTCGACGTTTATCTGGGTAGTCGACTCAGAGGACGTCGTCGACATTCGGACTGGACCACCACCATCGTTCTGGTTCATTCGTGTGGACGCTAATTAATTTAATTAATTCTTTCTACCTGAGCCCCCTGCAGGACCTCTGACCTGGGAGTGGCAGAACATCTATAAAGATTGAGAGTGGCGACTGAGGAGCATTGTTAGAGGAGTAAATCGGATTACGGAAGTGCTGAATGAAATCTCTGGCCACCTGCGACCAGTAGTGTCCCTCTCCTTCCACCCACGCCCCTTTCGTTCACTTGAACTCAACAATACACTACTCTCTTCTCCCCCCCCCTCCTCCCACCTTCCCTTATAATCTCATCCCTCCTCCCATTTAACACCTTCCTATTCCCCATCCCCCATTCTACCACCCTAGTTCCTTGATCCCCTTCTCCTTGCCCTCGACGTAATAACAGGCCCCCTATGTATCATCCAAGAGGAGGTTCATCCCCTGAGGGTGACATCAGTAGGAGGTCCTCTTCTACCCCTCCCTCCTCCTCCCCGACGATCTAGTCACCTTCTCACACGTGACAGCTGCCCGTAAACACACATTCTCCTCCTCAGTTAGGGACCAGTGTCGTACTTAATTAAAGGTATTATCTTTACTGTAGTTGAAGCACTAAACATCTCATCGTACTTTAGTGGATTAAGTCAAGGTATAGTACTTAAATAACCAGGTAAATTATAGTACTCTCGAGGCTAACTCATTATTACTTCAAGCATTCTATTATCATACTTATATATTTGAAAAGTTATTATATCCCATGGGGTTAAATCATCATACTTAAGGGACGCGAAGAGGAAATCATCATACTCCATAGGTCTTAGTCATTATACAACACAAATCCAAGTACTAGGACTTGAGGTGCTAAGTCATCATACCTGATACTTTAGCGTGAAAAGATAGCTCAAGAGAGACAGACAGACAGACAGACAGATAAACGGAGAGAAACACAGATGAGCAAAGAAACAAAGCGAAATAATAACCTGTTTTGTTTACGAATTTACAAATGTTACACATGACCGTAAACTTATTTTATCAGAGGTGTAAGCAAGTTAGGCAGGTGTTGGCCTTCTTCCCCTCACCGGTTCTCTCTTCCTCTCACTGGTTCTCTCTTCCCCTCACCGGTTCGTTCCAGTTTCAAGGAGTCGGTTTTCTCCTAACTGGTTCTTCCTCCTTCTGATGGGATGGGGGATAGAGGATGGGTAGTGTCAGTGGACTGAAAATGGAGTGAATGAATGAGTAGGAGAGAGGGGGCTGGTGGAGTGAGGGTGGAGTAAATGAGTTGCGAGAGGGGAGGTGAGGGGGGAGGGGGGAAGGAGGAGAGGGGAGAGGAGGGGAGAGATGTGTGTGTGTGTGTGTGAGTGGTACCTAACAAGAGGGCGGAATAAGTAAGTTTAGGGGGGTGAAGGATAGAGTAAGTATGGGAGGGGTTTGAGTAAGGGGGTGTAAGGGGTAGGGGAGAGGGCGGGCTAGAAGGAGGTAGTGGTGGTGGAGGAGCAGCTTGAAGGGGAGTGTAGGGGGTAGGGGGAAGGGGAGAAAGAGGTAGGTGGTGGTGGAGGAGGAGCGTGAAGTCATTTGCATTCAATATTCGTGGCACTCGGGGTGTGTGTGACTTAGAGTCGATGGTCACGCAAACTGTCCTCTCTAATTTGGTCTTTCTGCTTTGTTAATATTGGTTAAAAACTCCATTGGCCTTAATAATTTAACAGCCAGTCCACTAAGGAATAATTTGATCGTCGTTCCAGTGACTATAAATCCAGAAATTCTAACACCAGGGGTAATTTTAGTGGGAAGAAAATTACATATAAGGCGGTTGTTAAGCCTGCCCCCCCCCTTTTTACAATTTTCCGAGTGACAACAGGAAATGATAAATAACCATACATTTGTCTAATTGAGTTTGATATAACGGACTCTTCGTCATAACGTTAGTAGAAGAGACTCGAACAGTGATGATAAGGGTCTTGGTAGTTAAATTGTTTTGATGGTTTGTTGTGACTCAATGGGTGGATTTTATACAATAATTTTTGGAGATTATGATAGTTTGTATACGTTTTTATACATTGTTACATACAAGCATACACACACAAACACACACACACACACACACACACACATACCTGTATATATATATATATATATATATATATATTTATATATTGATACATATATACACATGCAGTACATTCATGACATATACATATACATAACTATATACATACATAACACAAACATACAAACAAACAAGCAAGCACTCATACACCATTCACGCATGACTAAAATAACACAAACGACATCGAAGCTGATAAACAAACAATAACCAATTATCCTTCCAAACAAAAACAAGCAACAAACAACCATAAAACACTTCATAAACATCACAAACTGAAAACAAACACCACGACAAATGCTACCAAAACACCAGTATACCGAGACATGTAAACACCTTAAAAATAAATATATACCTGCTTAATTAAGATAAACTCAATTACGTATTATAGAACGGAAGTAATTAGTACGGGTAGATGAAGCCTTTGAAACAATAAATTACTCAATGTATGGAGAGTAAATCGTGACTGAATGGTTCTTATAGGGAAGAAGCAGACAGTCTAATGAACCATTTAGTATATTAGGATTATACCAGCAACTACCATAATGCTCTCTATATACCAGCAACTACCACAATGCTCTCTATATACCATCAACTACCATAATGCCCTCTATATACCAGCAACTACCATAATGCTCTCTATATACCATCAACTACCATAATGCTCTCTATATACCATCAACTACCATAATGCTCTCTATATACCATCAACTACCATAATGCCCTCTATATACCAGCAACTACCATAATGCTCTCTATATACCAGCAACTACCATAATGCTCTCTACACACCATCAACTACCATAATGCTCTCTATATACCATCAACTACCATAATGCTCTCTATATACCATCAACTACCATAATGCTCTCTATATACCATCAACTACCATAATGCTCTCTATATACCATCAACTACCATAATGCTCTCTATATTCCGCCAACTACCATAATGCTCTCTATATACCATCAACTACCATAATGTTCTCTATATACCATCAACTACCATAATGCTCTCTATATACCATCAACTACCATAATGCTCTCTATATACCATCAACTACCATAATGTTCTCTATATACCATCAACTACCATAATGTTCTCTATATACCATCAACTACCATAATGCTCTCTATATTCCATCAACTACCATAATGCTCTCTATATACCCAGCTACCATTAGTAATTTGCACCATTAAGATATGATGATTAAAAGTAATTACTTTAGAACAGGTTTAGTAATCCAGATGTTTTTCTCTTGGTTTAATCTCATTGAGAGAGTTAGTGTTGGCTATTAACATAAATAACATGAATTTTAGGCATCGTAATGGGTATGTATAGATACAAGAGGGAGAGAGAGAGAGAGAGAGAGAGAGAGAGAGAGAGAGAGAGAGAGAGAGAGATCATGACGAACTGTAAAGACTGTTCATGAAATCTATGAAACTGCATCTACCTCCAACTATTTATCGTGTTATAATAGTTCACAATTTTGACTCCATACACGGAAAAACTCGTAAAGCAGTCAATAGATGAGGTGGAGGAGGAGCAGTAGCCGAGGAGGACCTTCCCGGGGTTAATCCTAGTGTCTGGTGGGGGAGGGGGGGGGAAGAACACTCCGCCATGTGTAAAATATTCTTGCAAATAAAAGGTTCCCATCCTATCTCGTATTTTATGATCAGGCGAAAGTTCCAATTTAAATGCTAATGCTAGGTCGTGCTTCAAGACACGCTAATAAGAGAGAAGATTAGTAACAAGATAAGAGCTAAAGGGAGTGAAATAAACTATTAGTGAATGATGATAGGGAAAGTATAGAGCACATGGGCAATATCAGCGGTACACACACGCACAAGCACATATACACATACGCATGCGTGCACACACACACACACACACACACACACACATACGGGGGCCTAAACGCATGTGTCTTGAGGCCAAATAAGCATACACACGATCTTTTGGCATGTGGATAAACAAACACATTATCGTTGGTTGTTCCTTGTCCACACACACACACACACACACACACACACACACACCAGTGAGTCATCAACACCTTTGAATGTACGCTCAGCCCATCTCTCTCTTCTTCCTCACCTTCCCTTCCTCCCCATCTCCCTTTCCTCCCCAACTTTTCTTCTTCTTCCCCATCTTACCTTCCTCTACAGTCTTCCCATTTTCCCTCTCCCCCATCCCCATCTTCCTACTTCCCTCAACCCCCTCTTCTTCCTCCCCACCTTTCCTTCCCGCCTCCTTCACCCCCATCTACCTCGACCTCCTCCCTCCTCCTCCACTGACTCCAAGAGGCTGGACTTATCTTGCTCGTTACGCGGAGAGAAATCTTACGAGGTGGTCGTCCACGTACTCACGACTCAGCCCCAGGAGAGAACGACCCCACTACCACCATCGAGAACGAGGGAAAAATATAAACCTTGTATCTCTAAATTAGAAAAAAAAGAGAGAGAAAAAGAAAACGTAGTTACTTCATTGACCGGTAGAGGGCAGTGACCATAACAGAAGGAGAGTAACCTACGTTCTAACCTGTAGTGATTTTTTTTTACTAAATCTCACAAGACAGAATTAAACTCTATGATTTTTTCTATTATGTCTGTAACTGTCAATGTGATCTGCATCTTATTTAATATTAAAAACTATATATTATTATTATTATTATTATTATTATTGTTACTATATATTATTATTATTATTATTATTATTATTGTTACTGTTATTGTTATTGTTATTGTTATTATTATTATTATTATTATTATTATTATTATTATTATTGTTATTATTATTATTATTATTATCATTATTACTAATTCAACAGGTGCAATATCTGAATTTATTAGCATCTCCTAAATTGTGGGGAGGTGGAAGGGAGGATAGGCTAGGAGGGGAAATGGAGGGAGAGAGAGGAGGGGGAAGGGGGGTTGAGGAAAGGAAAAGGAGAGAGAATATGGAGGGGAGGAATGTACAGTTAGGAGAGAAAGGGACCAAGAGTGAGGAGGGGGAGGTAGGGAGAGCAAGGAAGGAGTGGACGGGAGAGTATGGAGGGGGAGAGGGAGGAAGTGGAGTGAGGAGAGGGAGGGAGGGAGGGTTTGGAAGAAAGAGGGAGGGAGAGAGAGAGGGAGAGTGAGGGAGGGAGAGTGAGGGAGAGAAGTGGGGGGAGATAGTAGAATGGCAACGCGGGGTATTCTCGTTTTCTTCCATGCCGTTTTCTTTTACAATAAATGCAATATTTTCATTTCCGAACCAGTGATCTTTAATTTGTTGTCCACGTACGTACAATATCTTGACTTAGGCTTCCCGATCGAATCTTAGGAGGATGATTATCACTCATTAGAACAACACCTATTTTGGGCAATAGTTTCCATTATTTTGACCAATTAGGACAAGTTTGGGGACAAAGATACACCTTGTTAGAGCCTTACACGAGATAATAAACAAGTATTCTATGAGTCTAATCCTTCATTAATGAGGACGGGAGACTACATTCAACACTTTCTATGAACCAAAGACTGTGTAAGACATTGTAAAATTCTTTCGTAATAATTTTTCTCCTGTTATTTTCACTTAATCTTTGACTAATGTGGACACGAATTTCCACATATATTCTTTACACGTTCAGTTATATTACTTTACGTTGGATAACTTTACATCACATAATTCTACATCGCATTACGTTGACGCCTTATTGAGTTATGCTACATTACACCATATTACGTTACGCTCGACCACTTACGCCACTATACACAACATGACATTACACTAGACCGCATACGCCATTATACACTGCGTTATGCTACTTGACATCGGCATTAAGACTTGATCTGGCGGGATTACACGAATTTTACCTCTGTGCTTTAGATCACTATCGTAGGATTTGCTTACTACACTAATTAACCTGCGGGGAACACCTGACGCGAATTATGTCTCCCTGGCTTCTCTTGGTGGGGGAGGGGAGAGGAGGGGGGAAGAGAGGAAGGTTGGAAGTGAAAGTGGGAAGACTGGGAAGGTGGTGGGGGAGGTGGATTTGGAAGAGAGGATGGGAGAGGATAGTAATGGGAAGGGTAGGGGAGATAAAAAAAAAAGAAGAGGGAATGGAAGGGAAAGAGGGAAGAGGCCTATAAGAGAAGAAGGGGAGGAAGGGAAGGGACTCAAGGAGAAGAATAGATGACAGGAGAGGGGGAGAAGGAAAAAAGCAGGAGGAGGAGGAGGAGGACTAATCTACTCTTAAGAAATATGCATAAGAGTAAATTATATTTTGTTTTTCCCATAAATTTTTCGTTCCTTTCGTCCACTTTTTACAGGTATATCATCAGCTCTATAAATCCTAATCTAATTAACTAAATCCCTAAGAGAACTTTTCAACCACCTTTACTTATTTCAATTGTTTTAGTGTGATAGAAAATGCACATTAACTCATTTCTTTCTTCAAGTTGTTGTTTACGTGTAAGATAATTTGGAGGGAAATTTTGAAGGCTACTTGTTAACTTTCTTAGAGTTAATTTATTTTAGTGTTTAAGAAATGAGTAATTGCTGCTTCAAAACCTGTAAAAATAGTAAAACACTTACGTCACCTCTGCATCACGACCCGTATTATGACTTAAACTATACCTTGATATAATGAGAAGCTGTCTATAACCTTTAACCTCTATGCCAAAACTCTCTATAATCTATTTTCATTATTTCATTCCAACAATAATAATTTGCCAACGATTGTTCATCCAATTTAATAAAAGTTATATAATCTGTTTTGCATTTCTTTCTTTCTGCTTTTTTTATTGGTATATGATATAATAACCATCTTCTTTGATATACATCCTATAATAACACTCACTATCCTATAATATACAATTACTTTTCTAATATTACTAACTTAGTGAGGGTAATATTCCTTGCCGCTATTTCTTGACTGCGAAAGTTCGGGAGTAATATTGTCAATATAAGCTTGGCTAAAAGAAGAAAATTTTTGTGTGTATGTGACTAAAAGGATAATATTTTCGTGTGGACGTGAGTAAACAGATATTATCATGCTTATGTGACGTATTGAGTAATATTCCTTGCGTGTATGAGTCAAAGTAAATACACTTATATTCCTGATATGAGCGAAGATTAAGGAATAATATTTCCAATTTATGTAGGTCTTAGTGGGTAATATCTTAAGGGCATGCGAGCCTTGTTAGGTAAGATCCTCATGGCATACGTGACTTAAAGAATAATATCCTGAGGGCATAAGAGCCTTAGAAGGAAATATACTCAGGACATGGAAGACTTAATATGAGGTAATATCTCAATGTATGCAACCCTTAACGAGTAATATTATCATTGTGTGGGTATGAGCCTTCAACGAGTAATATCCTCAAGGAAA
This sequence comes from Homarus americanus, assembly GCF_018991925.1. Taxonomy (NCBI): domain Eukaryota; kingdom Metazoa; phylum Arthropoda; class Malacostraca; order Decapoda; family Nephropidae; genus Homarus; species Homarus americanus. The sequence goes on along the minus strand of NW_024733126.1, from coordinate 13,642,052 downwards.
TAACGAGCCTTAAGGAGTAACATCGCGGAAGTGTTGTGGAACACGAGGGAACAGTTCACCCCCTGAGACCCATTCATAAAAACCAAAGTAAGTATTATGGCTGTCACACTTCACCAGGACGGAGGCCGGTCATGCCACCCGCCTCTAACACACTTCAGTACAAGACAGAACTAGATGACCGAGCATTCGTGGCCTAAAGTCGTGTTTGGTAGCCTGGAGTGAGAGCCACTATGGCATGTGTAGGTGTTTAGATGCCCCTCTTACTTTTTGAGCCACCTTACCTTAAGACTTACTCCAGTCTTGGGTGCAAGATAAGGACATAAAACTCAGCAAACATGGTTCAATATCACGTCTGGCAGAGATGGATAAAAAACCTCTTTGCTTTTTTATAGGGTTACAATGTCCTTCTTCCCTTTGAGCCACCTGACCTGTGATTTGCTTCGTTCTCGTTGCAAAACAGAACTAAAGCCCTATGCAAATATAGCTGAGAATTACACTTTGTAGTGAAGAACGATAGCCTTTATGTTTATGATTGGGTTAAATACTCCTTTCCTCCTACAAGTGCCAAACGGAAGGGCAGAAAGGGGCGTGCTCATCGACCTGTTAGATCATGGAAATTACTATCGCGAGAGAACGTCAAGTTTTGTGTGTGATCAGACGTATGTGGTTAGTGGTTGACTGGTGCTTACGTGTTCATACAGGCGATAATCTTGGCCAGATCTTATGATATCCGGTCTTTAAATGCCTCTTACTCAAACATACGCTCCACCGCTCCCACTCTCCTACCTTACCCCCTCTCACGCTGTCCATTTTCTCTAATAAGCGTCTCTCAATGAAATGGCAGGAGCAATTTTAGTCAGGGTGCTGTGAGGAAGACTCCTTTTAATTGAACAAACAACCACACACTTAACATGATTCTTAAAGATATCACGAACCACGAGTGTACTTATCTTCTTATATAGACTCTATGCTGCTATGCTTACGTAACTAACCACTATAGAATTAACCCCCAAAAATTAACAAAATCTTCCACTCAACACAAACCAACAGTCAACGAGGCGTAATCCACATACATGAAAAGATATAAATTTTTACTAGACCCTCGGCCTTGTAAACACCACCTGGTAATACTCTCCATTGAAAGATAAGGACAGGTTGTTTAGGCTACGTCATGCTATATTTAGAGGTCATGTAAACAGGTTAAAGGTGTGAATATGGGAGACAGAATGAAACGTCTGATACCATTAACAATTCACGCGATACGCAAATGGTCTCGTTGAGGCTCGTTGCAACAGATTGAGATAGAACGTAGCATCCAGTACCTCGTTCACTACATTCAAGGATTGTTTTGTTTTGTTTTCCCTCCGATATGGCCACTTGGTTTCATTTTCTTTACGCTTAGTTGAAAAAAAAATAGTGTTATTTATTTTAGAGAATTGTAAATGAAAGAAAAATGAAAGAACGGGAAAAATATGCACAATTATTTAAAAGTGAATACAGTGAGTTAGCGTAGAATTAAGTAAGAGAACGAGGTAGAAAGAAATATAGAAAGGGAAAAGGTCAATCAGTCTAAAGGTGAGAGTCTTTAAGAGTTTGAAGTAAATATAAGAGTCAATAAAGAGTTTAGTGTAAGAGTCAACAACAGTTTAGAATCAAGAGAAGAGTCAGTAAGAGTTTGAAGTAAAGAATAAGTAAAGGTGAGGGTTAAAAAAGCAAGAGTCAGTCAGGAGTCATTAAGGGTAAGGGTCAGTGAAAGTACGAGTAAAAGTCAGTAAGAGCAAGAGTCAGTAAAAGCAAGAGTCAGTGAAAGCAAGAATCTGTAAGAGCAAGAGCCAATAAGAAAAGAGTCAGTAAGAGCAAGAGTTAGTAGAAGCAAGAGTCGGTAAAAACAAGAGTCAGTAAGAGCAAGAGACAGTAAGAGTAGGAGTCAGTAAGAGCAAGAGTCAGTAAATAAAAAATCAGTAAGAGCAAAAGCCAATAAGAGTAAGAGTAAGTAAGAGGAAAAGTCAGTAAAAGCAAGAGTCAGTAAGAGCAAGAGCCAGTAAGAGTCAGTAAAATTATGAGTCATTAAAACCAAAAAAATCAGTAAGAATAAAAAAAAAAATTCAACAAGAATTTAAACCAACTCAGTAAAAAATCATATAGTAAATTTCAGTCAGATATTAAAAGAAGAGATTCACTATATAACAATTTAAAGTAAAGTCAATCCAGTAGTAACAATAAAAAGTAAAAACAAAAAATAGACACAAGGAATAAGAGTCGGTAAGAGTTAAGCTAATTGAAATATGAAGCAACAGTAGTGATAATTAAGACTGTCAGCGTCGCGCCATGGGGTAAGGTAATTTATCTGTTTATTAATTATTCTAATGACTCGTAAATATGCATGCGAGTTATTTTTGTCTACCTTTGATGCATGAGAATTTCATGTGCATGACATAGTACGTGTGTATGTATGTGTGTGTAGGTGTGTAAGTTTGTGTAGGTGTGTGTAGGTGTGTATGTTTGTAAATGTGTTTCTCAGTGTGTATGCGCGAGGAGAGGGAGGGAAGGGCGAACACATACTAATAAGGAAACAATTATGTCATTAGTAGTATGAGAGAGAGAGAGAGAGAGAGAGAGAGAGAGAGAGAGAGAGAGAGAGAGAGAGAGAGAGAGAGAGAGATTTTATATTCACAAAAATGTCTACTTTCGTGGCTCAAAGAATTCAACTCTGTGTGTGTATGTGTGTGTGTGTATTTGCTCCCATGTACAACACCAGTTTGATCATAGGCTATTACATATACGACAATGATGAAAAGGTGTGATGACGATGACTTTGGCGTGTCCACAGGTACTCCCTCATCACCTATTGCCGGAGAACAGGTAAGGCATTCAAGCATCGATCGTATTAACTACAGCATGGGTCCTGGAATGCTCCCATCATACCCCCTTCCTCCCCATACCCGAGGAGTGCAGTGCTAATACTGACTGTGAACTCTTTTTAACCAGCACTTCTCTATATCAAGGCATGGGTTCTGGAAGGATAGCATAGGTTCTGGAAGTATAGCATGGGTCCTGGAAGTATAGCATGGGTCCTGGAAGTATAGTATTGGTCCTGGAAGTATAGTATTGGTCCTGGAAGTATAGCATGGGTCCTGGAAGTATAACATGCTGGGTCCTGGAAGTATTGCATGGGTTCTACAAGTATTAGTATGGGTCCTGTTAAATAGCATGGGTTCTTTTATGTTCCACACCGCCTCCATTCTCTTTAAGGTTACACTAATACTAAGTGTGAACTATCCTGTCTTCACATTAACTGGTATTATCACATTAATTAAAAGACTTCCTTAACCAAAAAACTAATTATCCCCTCATGTATGTAATTAGTTTCATTTATGGTTTTAATTAAGACATTTTCTTCGTCCTTTTTAGGGGGGGGGGGTGTGATTTAAATAATTTTGTTAGAATTATTTTTGTTTTTGTTGATTTCAAGTTTATGTTTTATCTCAATGGATGAGTTTTTTAGGGTGATGTTATAAAGGTCTTGAAATTTATCCTTACATGCAATAGTCTCTCTCTCTCTCCCTCTCCTAATCACAGCGTCATTCTCCCCAAAATATCCAAAATAAAAGGTCTGTTATGATCCTGTAATAAGAGACGAGAGAGAAACATAAAGGTCTTGAACCAGTCGGAGTTGTGTAAGTAAACAAGTCGGATTAAAGAGGATTTGAAACTAACGTAGATGCCAATCCTACTCGCAAGATACCACTTTGTTTGATAACTCAGGAGTGGAGAGGGTATTTGGTTGGCCAGGAGTGTAATTAAGAACATAACAAACGGTGAAATACAGTCCACTAACATGCACGTAGATTATGTTGATACACGCAGTGAGATATATTGAAATGTACCATACTGGAGTAATCACAAACTTCAGATGACTAAAATAAGAATCATTGAGTTTGGATTCGATTTGTATTTCATGGTTGTAAGATCAAATCCCAATCAGAATATAATCAAATCATCCACCATTTAATTTTTCTTTTCCATTCACAAATATTTATTAATAGCATAATCATTTATCAAATAGTTCATACATTTGTGAAACGTAAATTTATTGAATATTTTATTAATTACATTCACTTAGTAAACATTATATTCAGTATACCAACACCACCAGGTAACCATGGCCGGATGTTAGTACATTTGTGGGTAATTAGGGTCAATTAATAATTAACCGCACCCCTTCCACTCGTCACATGCCTCTCCTCTACCGCTCACACCCCCACCCCCCCTCCATGCCCCCCCCCACTCCTCACACCACCACTCCTCATACCCACATCTACCCCACACACTCCGCCCCCCTCCTCCACCGTATACCCACACTCCTCACCACCCTTCACCGCCCCTCACCGCCCCTCACCGCCCCTCACCGCCCCTCACACGCCCTCCTCTACTCCTCATACACCTCTCCCCCCTAATTGGGTCACTTAATTACCTCTATATCATCACTTATTGTAGTCTGTGTTTAATTTCTCCTCTTTACCCTTTCCTTTCTTTATTATTAGCCTCCCCCGCTTCCTCTCTCCCTTCCCTTTGCTTCTTCTTTTCTTCTGTTATTTTTTTTTTTACTTTTTATTACTCTTCTTTTTGCTCCCACCTCTCTTCCTGATCCCTTCCTTATTTACTTCGGATTTTTGTTCATGATTTTCATTCTCATCTATATCCCCCTCTTCCTCTCCATCTTTCTTTCCATTTTCTTCTTCTTCCTTCTCCATTTTCCTAACTTCATCCTCTCTCCCCTTATCCATCCTTCTCTCTGAATACTACTTCTCTCTCTCTTTCTACCCCTCTTCCTCATTCTCTTTATTCCCCCTTTCGATACCTCCCTCCTTCTTGTTAATCCCTTCCCCGTTATCATTTTCACCCCCTCCTCCTCTCATTTTTTTATCCTCATTCTCCTCATGCAACTCCTCATTTTGCCCTCCCCCCATTGATTAGGTGAACGATCCTGAGTAATTATGTTTAAAAGCTGTTAAATACTGCCGCTGATACCTGACCTCTTCCCTTCCTCACTATCCTCCCTCCCTTCCTCCATTACTACCATCACCCCCTTTTCTCCTCCCTCCCTCACCATTCCCCTCTTTCTTCACTCCCTAACCATCCCCCCTCTCCCCTTTCTCCCTCACCCCCATCATTTAAACTGTCTCTAATATATATAAATAAGAATAATATAAGTTTAAAACCATCGTTCAAAGGTGTATGTTTAGTCTTGTTCTGTTATGAAAGTCTCCCTCTGGCTACTTCTTCTTTTAATTATTATTTGATTATTATTAGACATGAAAGTTTAATGAGTACAACAGAGTGATGGGGTGAGTGAGGGGGGGAAAGTGGGAGAGTGGAGGAGGAAAGGGGAGGCTATGGGTATGGGTGGCTGTGTACTTAGAGGTTGTAAGTATAATTGTAAAGGAGTAAGGTAGATTTAAGGTGTGTGTGTGTGTAGTAAGTTGGTTGGGGGGTGTAAATGTGGGAGACAGGGGTAGCAGATAAGAGGGAAGAAGTTGATGAGGGAGTGAGAGGGATAGAAAGAGTAAGGGAAGGGAGATATATGAGAGAAAGGTGCTGGGATAGTTAAGATATCCAGGGAGAGGGAGATTATGAGATGGAGAAGGAGGGAGGGAGGGATGAGATGGAGAAGGAGGGAGGGAGGGAGTGGTAGAAAAAGGGAAGAAAGGAGGGAGGGAGCCAGGGAGGGAGGGAAGGAAGGTAGTAAGGAGGGGAGGGGAGGAGAGGGGGTCATGGGGTGACGTATTATGGTAAGCTCTATTGGTTAGAGTTAAGACCCGGTTAAGTCAGTAATTAATAGAGGTAAATGGAGAAAATTTCTTGAGTTATTTGATGGGGAATGAGGGAGAGGACCAGGGAAAGAAATTAAGACGAATTATAATTACATGTAGTTATATCGGATAAAACTGGTGGAGGATTTTCAAAAGGTAATGAATAATTCTTTAGTTATAGCTTAAAGCATTTTGTTTGATAATAACTCACTGGATTTACTAGATGGGGGGGGAGGGGGGAGTTTCAGGCTGGCTTAGGTATTTTCTTGGTGTATTTTTAATGTGGTGAGAGATACGTTATGTCTTATGACTTTTAGCTTGTCCTTCTATCACTAACCTTTTTTTTTTTTACTTAAAGTCAATAAGATGTCTATAAAGCTGCTCGAGATATGGTTATTAAATTTTCTTCTATAACTTTCCATATTGTCTTTGACTTTTATGTAGGATTTTGACACATAAATCCCATACCGTAATGTATGCAAATATGAATTAATTCCATTATCTTTATTATTATTAATATTATTATTATCATCATCATCGTCATTAATAAATTCATTTTTATCGGTAATATTAATATTATCATTATCAAAACCAACATCACATTACATATTTCCTCTCCCCCACACACTTTAACCCTGGTGTAATATATCATGGCCTCGTCTTAACATAACATCCGGAATCTAAAGTTCTCCAAGAGGACTAAGTTACGCTCAAGTCGCAGGTGTTATTCACTAACATTAAGCCTCTCCTCACCTCGTGTTGATAGCGACTTTGCTCGCTATTACCTCGGTGATAAAGAGACTCGCGAGTGGCTGGAAACTAGTCAGGCGCTGCTGTCTATAATTTGGCGGTGATTTATCACGTCGTCTGCCGCGTTCTCAACACCATTTAATTCGACGACGGTGAGTTAGGGGCCATGACGCTCGTCAAGTAGTAATCTAGCAAAATCCATATCTTTCTTTTATTTTCGCCTTCTTCATAGTTCCTCCGTGACTTATGGAAGAGATAAAAGTAAATGTCATGACTCGATCTTTTCCTTTTGAGGGGACAAGTTACGTCATCAGTATAGCCTAGCAATTGTATTAATTGACCGATGGTACTTATACTACAGTATAAACTATACTGCATTTTATCATGTTATAATTAATAAAATTCTAAAATAAAAATGAAAGTCTGAATACAAATGTATTAGTAATAGATAATTAACACAGATGGAGTGAACGCAGACATGAAGCGACAAGGTAATAAACAGAGAGCAAACGATGCAGAAACTTCCTAAAGATGGGGTACCTCAGGTGCGTGTTCTTGGTCCTCTTCTATTTATCTTTCTAATCCCTGGCATCAAAGATTGTAAATTAGGGTCAAATCTTGTAAACAGCGACAGTAAGAACGTGAAGCATTAACCTCAACCCACCTTCCCTCACTCCCTCCCCTTCCCACTAACCTCCTTTTCTCACTCCCCTTCCCACCAACCTCCTTCTCTCACTCCCCTTCCTACCATTCTTCTTCCCTCCCCCCTTCTCATCATTCTGGTTCCCCCTCCTCCCCTTCCCATCATTCTGATTCCCTCCCTCCCCTTCCCATCATCCTCCTTCTCTCCCTCCCCATCACATTATCCTCCTTCCCTCCCTCACCTCCCCACCATCCTCCTCCCCTCTCTCACCTTCTTCTCCCCTTCTTCACCTCTCCCCCCAAGAGAGATAACTACAACATATAATAACAGACAGGTAATAGAGTCAAACAGGTGGAATAATATGAAAAGTGGATTCACTGTCAATTTATCACGAGGGATCTTCTTTGCGCAGACAGTGATGGCAAGTGGAAATTTACACAAAAAAAGATTTCCTGACCCCAAAAAACTAGGTAAAACACCCTATTACTTCGTTCGAACTCCGTGAAAAGTAAAAGTGTGATAATGTTTGATTATACAGGAAGCAGTGATACGCAAGTCTGGCCAAATAACAGCGAGGAAAATGAGAGCAACATAGAAAAGACGGTAGCGGTTAAAATGTCGAGCAAAAGATTTTAAAAATGAAAAGAGACAAAAAGAAAGAGAGAGAGAGAAAGAAAGAAAGAAAGAAAAGGAGACACGGACACAGAAACAAAGAGAGAGATAGTCAGAGATAACGACAGATAAATGGGACAGATAGACAGGCGAACAGACGAATAAAGACAGAGAAAGAGAAAATAAAAACTTTCTTACAGAATTTTTGTAAAGTGAAGGAGGGGAGTTGTCAACTAGCGGTGGGTGCTGGAGGGAAAGTGTTACCAAGTGCGCGTGTGGAAGAAGTAGTAGTTTCCTATACTGAGTGGCTGTGGGAAAGAGAGGGAACATTACGTATGGTGTCTGGGTACAGTGGGTGGGTGGGAAGGGGGAGAGGCGGAGAGCGCGGAAGGAGGAGAGCAGGAATGGGGAGAAGAGGGTAGGGAAAGGAGGAGAGCAGAAAAGGGAGAAGAAGGTGGGGAAGAAGAGAGAGAGTTGAGGGTTGGGGGGAAGCGATAACTCTTTATAGTCTGTGTGTGTGTGTGTGTGTGTGTGTGTGTGTGTGTGTGTAAAAGCGGCATAGTTACTTACCAAATTTGATGATACTTGGAAGGCGGAAGAGGGAGGGAAGTTAAAGTTGCTATGGATAGAAACAGGAGAATAAAACACGTAGCATAGATGGATGGAAGGACAGAATAATACTCTATATAACAAGAAGGAATAGGACTCACAGTTACTTGGGGTAGAGACAGAGAAACAATATGTCTGAGTAACACGGGATATACATGTGTGGGGGTTGGGTGTGAGGGATGGAGGTGGGGGGGTTGGAGGGTGAGGGTGGGAGGTTGGAGGGTGAGGTGGGAGGAGACAGAGTGCTAGCGAAGGAGAGCATATTGTAGATAGTAAATGTTAGGAGAAAACTTCAGTAAATAGCGTGTATAATTGTATGCAAGAGAGAGAGAGAGAGAGAGAGAGAGAATGAACTGTAGCAACAGTGACAGTAGTAGCAGTAGTAGTAGTGGCAGTAGTAGTAGCAGTAGTAGTTGTAGTAATAGTAGCATTGGTAGCACAGAGAGGAAGGAACAGGTTCTCCATAGTGTTTGTAAGAATATAATATATTTCTATATATCCGGAAAAGAAACCTAAAGAGAACCTACACATCCCCACGACCATTAGACAACAAAAAGAGGTAAAAAAAAATATAAACCCCCTAAAAGAGCCTCAGACACGACCAACACTAGACTCTAAAGTGATGTTTTAGAATTATGTCATCAAAGAGAATAAATTTCACCTATACCACAATGTCCAATACACAAAGGAGTATTGACTAACACTGTTATCCGTTGTAGGTGAATTATTTATCACTACCTAGCATGTTCTGGTATGCTACGTGCTGAGAGAGACCATCCTAGCAAAAATGTGATATCATTGAGGTCCTGTAAAAGATCATCCAAGCAACATTGTGATAACCTTGAGGTCCTGACGTAAGCCACCCTAGCAACAGTGTGGTTTCCTAGGTCATGAGAGCAAAAATATATTATCCTAAAGCTCCTGAAAGACTCCATCCTAACAACGCTGTTATATCCTACAGATCTTAAGAGAGACGTATTCTACCACTCAGGATCACGAGAGATAGAGAGATCATCCCAGCAGCAACGTGTCATCCTAGAGGTCCTGAGAAGATCCTCCTAGCGCCACCTGGGTCATGAAGAGACCCTCCCAGCACTATCGCACCATCCTACACCTCCCGCAGGATGATCTTTAGTGTAGGAGAACAGACGACTCCCGGAAGTCACAGGAGAGGCGCTGGACGGTGTGTAAATGGAAAGATGAAGAGAAACGATCGCTATTGCATGGACACCTCTCACGGCGTCCCTATTGTGGGGAGAGGGAGGGAGAAGAACGGGAGTGGGTGGGAAGGAGAATGAGAGGGAGGGAAAGGAAAAGGCCAGGGTCAGAAGGAAATGAGAAAGGGGGGAGAGAAAAAGGAGAGGGACGGAAACAAATGAAAGAGCGAGAGGGGGAAAGAGTGGGGGAAGGAAATGAAAGGGAGGGAGAAGGAAAAGAGTAGGAAGGAAGGAAGGAAGGAAGGAAGGAAGGAAGGAAGGAAATAATAATAAAAAGAAGTCTTAGAAGATGACCAATGCTAAAGCCTACTTTAAGAGCCAGCTGAGAGTCGAATAAATCATTCTTAATACAATTTCCTTTACCTCTCCTTAATGTTACTCGTAATTCTCAGACAATCTTACTTTTTTGTGTCAATGCTCTCTCTCTCTCTCTCTCTCTCTCTCTCTCTCTCTCTCTCTCTCTCTCTCTCTCTAAGGTGGTGGTGGTGTTGGGTGTATTCTCTCTCTCTCTCTCTCTCTCTCTCTCTCTCTCTCTCTCTCTCTCTCTCTCTCTCTCTCTCTCTCCCTCTCTCTCTCTCTCTCTCATAAGGTGGTGGTGTTGGGAGGATAACAAACATTATCGTCCATCCTCTTGGTCTTTATTTTCAAGGTAATTTTGCCATGTGCCAGCAGGTATTTTACACCCCCCTCCCCCCCCGCCCAGCCCTGGTATTCATTTGCCTGCAAGCATAAACCACTACCCACAAGCACTATGTTACCCTCCCTCCATCTCCCTCCCTTCCTCCCTCCATCTCCCTACCTTTCTCCCTCCCTTCCAGTCTGGAGTTGTGTTCCCCCCCCCTCTCTCTCTCTCTCTCTCTCTCTTTTACACTTATCACCCACTACTCTGCACCCCCCTCTTCCTCTCCTACTTGCTGATGCTCTCCCTCCTTCTCTCTCGTTCTCCTCCCTCCTCCTCCTCCTCCTCCTCTCTTATTATTCTTCCTCTCATCTATGCTCCTCCCGTCGCTCCTATTCCCGCTCTTCTCTCCTTCCCCTCTTCCTCCTCCTCCTTCTCCTCCTGTCTCTCTCCCAGTTAACTGCAGGTACTATGTTAACAGTCTGGGATTGAATGTATTACAGTTCCTCTTCCTTCTATTCCTTCTTTTCCTTTTTGCTATCGCCTCCGTCCTTCCGCTTCCTTCTTTCCCCCGTTCTTATTTCCTGTTTCGTTCTTCCTGGTTCTATTCCTTCCTCTCTCTCTCTTCTCCAAAATAATCACTAAAACTCTCAGTTCCCCTTTCCTCTTCTTCTTTCCTCTTTGCTTCCTTTCTCCTTTCACAGTCTCCCCTCTTCTCTCCTCCTCCCACTTCTTGTCCCATTTTCCTTCTTCCCTTTGCCCTCTTATCCTCTTCCCACTTTTTCTCTCACTCCCTAACACCTCTTTCCCTCTCCATTATTCCCTTCCCATTCCATTTGCATACAACTACATCAATTCTTCCTCTTCCTCCCTCCCCCATGTACCTTTCCTCCTCTAGCTTTCCTCTCCCCTTCCCCTCCACCTCCAATCTCCATCTCCTCCCTCTCCCTCACTTTTTCCCCTTTCCCTCTTCCATCCCTCTTCTCTTTCCTCCTACTTCCCATTCCCTTCCCCTCCCCTCCACCTTTCCTCCTTTCCCCTCCCTTCCCCTCCCCTCCCCTCCTTTCCCTCCCTCCACCTTTCCTCTCCTCTCCCTTCCCCTCCACCTTGTTCCTCCTCTCCCCTCTTCCTCCTCCCCTCTCCTCTCCCCCCCTCTCATCGAGTGTGAGAGGCACAATATCACAGTCAGCTCCATCACCTGGTGAAGGAGGAAGAGATAAGAAAAATCTATAACAATGAATTTCTGACAGTCAAGTTGTCTCTCTCGATTCCTTTAACTCCGGGTAACAACAGCTGTTTCCTGGGGACGAAGAGGGGGATGTGGAAGGTGGATGAGAGAGGTGGAAGGTGGATAAGGGAGTGGAATGTGGATAAGGGGGGAAGGTGGATGATGGGGTGGAAGGTGGATAAGGGAGTGGAATGTGGATAAAGGGGAAAGGTGGATAAAGGGGGTGGAAGGTGGGTGAGAGGGGTGGAAGGTGGATAAGGGAGTGGAATGTAGATAAGGGGGGAAAGGTGGATAAGGGGGTGTAAGGTGGTTGAAAGGAGGATGAAAGGTGGATGAGGAAGTGATGGAAGAGGGGCTGAAAAGAGGAGAAGGATTCAAGGATAGGTGGTGGACGGGGAGGGTGGGTGGGTAAGGGATGGGGAGGAGTGTCTGCGTTATGTGTGTCTACATGAGAAAGTATCTACCCGAGGTAGTATCTACGTAAGGAAGTGTCCCATTGAGGAAGTGTCTACGTGAGAAAGTGTGTACGTGAGGAAATCTCTAATTGAGGAACTGTCTAATTGCTGAAGTGTCTACGTTGGATGATGTCTACAATATTGTCTACCTGACCTTTGTCTACGAGTGTGTCTACCTACCAAGAAGCCAGGTAGAGTCAAGGTAACGCTCACATTGTTACCTGGAAGCAAGTAGACCAGGTAGTGTGCCCAGCATGTCTGTGATGGAGTGTCTATCCATCCATCAACTGGTGGTGACCTTTTAGCCTACAGAAAAATAAAAAAGGAGTAGAATCGCCAAGTGGGAGTCAATTAAGTGTCGCCTTGACCTTTCCCTCATTATTCCCTCGCTGGGCGGTCATTAACCGGTGATTTGACCTTGAACTTGATCTCCTTTGGTTAACGTTCAAAACCCAGTCATTTGATTAAATCTTACGATCCATTCATTAAAGAAATAGTCTTTAACCATTTACCTGACTTATATCTTACAATACCTTCGTTAATGTATCGTGCGCTGTGATCTGACCTTAAGAAGTTACAATAACCTGACCTTTCGATCCCGTTGTTAAACTTCCAATACCAATCGAAAAGAAAAAAAAAGTGAACCAAGGAGCCAAGACCCACCCAAACAATACACATATGACCGTTCCTCCTCCTCCTCCTCCTCCTCCTCCTCTCCCACTACTCCTTCTTCCTCCTACTCTTCCTCCACCTCCTCCCTTTTCCATTTCTCTTCCTCCTCCGCCTCCTCCTCCACCTCCTCCTCGTGTTAGTTACTCCATTTTCATCGCAATATATCACAACAATCCGCCAACATCGCGATACGTGACGGTAACGAGAGTCTTCGTTATCCTCCGAAGGTGATAACGCTGTGTCTTCAATAGGACTATAATCATATCTATATTTTCTTCTATCGGTTTAGATCAAGGTAATCCACGGGCGTCTCTCTCGCTCTTGGCTGAGAGTAAAAGAAAAAAAATCATGGCAGTAGTTTGTGTTTATTGTATAGTCTCACTGCGGAGTATTTTCTTCTCTCCAAAGGGAAATTACATGTTCTCTCGCTCATGTCTCTCTGTCTCTGGTCTCTTGTTTCTCTCTTTCTGTCAATCTGTCTTTTTACCAAAGTTTTTTCTCATTATTTTTACCTATATATATATATGTGTGTGTGTGTGTGTGTGCGTTTATTCAGTTTCTTCACATATACTTTATCTATCTTATCTATAGTGAAAATGAATGTACAGCATAATAATTGTTTCTTTCAGGGGGAGAAGGTGGGGGTGATGGTGGGGTGAAGGGGAGGGAAGGGGGCGGTAGTTGGCATTGACCCAGCGGGGCAGTAAATCCTAGTGCCACACCCACTTCCGCCAGCCTCTGCCTCTTCGCCTGTAATGCAGAAACCAGCCAATGGAAGGCGACAGAACAAGCCCAATTTGTAGCCATTTGTGGTCATTAGACATTATATAATACTCGGGGGGGGGGGGCGGAATTGCACACTTCACCCGGACCGATTTTTCATGTGTCATGTCACGAGGAGGGAGGGGAGGAGGGGGGGTAATTTGGTCGTGGTCTAATTCGGGCCATGCGATTGGGTGTTGACTGTAGCCAGAATGTCGTGCTATAATAAGGGTAGTTATCATTGGTTGTCAGCCGGGCAGTGTCCGTGGCTGGATGGGTGTGGGAACCGTCCGTTTGGTTGTTCGTGTCTGCTGCATAGATCAGAAAACCACGTACACCTCCCCGACCTATACGAAAAGACAAGGCGGATTTGCACTACTCAACAAGGACGACGCGACGTAGCAACAACCACGTCAAACCACAGATACACTCTCAAGGTGTGTGTGTGTGTGGTTGAGCACCTCGCCTCACTTACCTACCTGCGTGGGAACCGAACCGTCGCAAGTCACACTGATGGTAGTAGTTTGGCTCTTGGATAATGTCTTAATATGATAGTAAGGGTTGGATCACGCCCACTGAAGAGCACACACACGGTGATCTGCGACTGTCAGTACCGCTGGTAAATGAAGACATTACGAGTCAATGATATGCTGCATCATCTTGTTTACGGCATTGTTCTGGGTTTTTGCCAAAGTGGACGTATCTCTTGGCCGCGTTCTCGTTGAAGCCACATCAAATACGCTGATTATAAACGAGTCTCACCGATAAATTAGAATTATATAGCAAGTTTTTGTATCTATTCAAGCATATTTATACATATAATAAGAGGGATAATTTCATTCGTTGGCCGGCACTAGTAACTAGCAACAATAAATGATAAAGATAGCCGTTATTAACCGCTGCTGCTTTTATTTATTTAAATAATTATATAAATTGCCTATGAATTTGCACAATATCTCAATAAAATTACTTTACAAAAACTCAGCTCTAAAAATCATATAAATATATTCTAAATGACGAAATCGGAAAAAAAAATATTGTGGTAATTTACTTGGGCAGAGAAAACCGATGAAGCGACAGTACAAATCACTAAAATCTAATGAGAGTGTTCTCAAGCCACAAGATAACAGCCCACATTAGGGGTCCACTGCCATTAAGGTTACAACTGAGCTACCAAATTACTGTTATAGTGGCCATTACGGCAACCATAACAGCGCTAGACTAAGTAGAGGTGTTGGTGGTGTCTCCTGGACAACTCTGTTTACTATTGTCAACCTCTTGACACGAGATAACGATATTTGAAGTGTTTTGTAAGAAGGAAGAAAACATTAGGAAGATACATCTACAATTAGACAAGTAGATACTGAAGATAAAGGAAAAATAAGCAGACAGATAGAGGCAGAGAGGCTGGTAGGGTAGCAAATAGATATATTTATTTCCATCACTCACAAGCAATCGTTAGTCATTGGGAGGATGTTTAGTGACCTGGAAATAAAAACCAAAGTCTTGTATTTTGATAGTTTATGCCAAGAACAAATAAGACTGAATATCCATCCAAAGGTAAAACAAATGACAACCTAACGAACAAAATCATTCCTGACGAGAATTTTTTGCTGAAGCTAAAAAAATATTGAACCTCAACTATTAATTAGGTAAAATATTAATATGTACTTGGACAAAATTTCTTCATTGAATTCTTGACTAAAATAAAGAATAAACTCAGATTTTTTTCGTCACATCTTGAGTTAAGCTATAATTGTCTTTAATGTCAATTCAAAGGAGACATTTAGCATTCGAATCACAGATGACAAGACGAGACAAGACAAAGACAATACAGCACAGCACAGCACAGCACAGCACAGCACAGCACAGCACAACACAAGACAACACAACACAAGATGACGACAAACATCCACAACGGAAGACCTTGTGATGGTTGTAGTAACAGTTGTTCACAGTTGGTTCTTGTTTTGTTTGTATTTTAATATCTTGACCTGAACCTCTTGGCTGATGATATGAAAGTTTTCCAGTTTTTATGATTTTATTTATTATGTTCCGCCATTGAGGTCAAGTAATGGTCTACACACATCGCGTGATGGGTCAGGCCACTGAAGATAATATATTAAAGTAAACCATTATGAATCATGTGAATAAACTTGGTCACTGATAATCATTGGTTGAGTTAAAACACTTCTTTAAATTGGTGTAATCAGTGTTTACTAATACAGATTATATGAAGAGTGAAGCCATTATAGATCATTTGATGAATTATATTAAGTAAAGAAAGGTTATAGAGGGCGAAGAAACAACAATGAGGTCTAACACAATGACGTCATGTTGTTTATAAATGGGTGTTGTAGTCCGGTTGTGTAGCATTATGTTGACAACCGAGAAAAATGGACACGTCTCAATAATTCTCATGTAAATAAAATATCCTACAACATGTGGTCTTTGAGTGTCAGTCAGCTCCCGGGGTGATTTTTTTTTTGTGCATCTTGTGTCAGTAAATGCTAAGAGAGGTTCAATTAAACGTCGTGACTTGCAGTAATTTGCCATTATCCTGTGTGAGGCCACGGTGTGAGGCCACGGTGTGAGCCATCAAGGTGGTTCAAGGGGGTTTAATAAATCAGGTAAACGAAATTACAAATAAGAGAGAAAAATAATGAGGAATATAATAGAGAAACTAACTACCAGACGGCCAGACATCTTCATGGTTATGGCCGCTACTGCAGAGTTCAGTAATGCAGTAATGATGGTCATAAGATTCGGCTATAATAGGTCGAATCTGTAATTATTTTACAGCAGCGATGATTTGGACTTGAGTGGTGCTCGACTCTTAAGATATGTTTGTGAGTGACGATAAATAACGGAGTTGTGTGGAGCATTACCTAACTTTAGTGCATTCTGATGTGTTTTTTTTCCAGCACCTAAACTGATGAATTCAAATAAACTGGAGAAAGATAACTTCAATATCATCACTTAGTCCAAGTTAGCGAATGTCTTAATTAGAAAAAAAGAAAGCCAGACATGTTTGTCATGCCGGGTCGTACATGGTACATTCTCTTATGAGTAACGCCCGCAGCAAGATTAATGAGAACTGTTGGGTATCATATATTGCAGTGGGTCTTTAGTGCATCTTCCTCTTGTTTGAGAGACAATTAAAACCACCCAAAGGAAGAAGGTCCGTTAGAAGTATACTGATAATGTTTGGCGATGCAACTGACGTATTAAGACAACCGGCCGGTCCAACGGATTTGCTTACGTCATAGATGTGTCAACACGACTTGTGACGTCATTGTTACGTAAACACGCTAGGTCCCATCTGTTGTATTCATAGACTTAGATAGAACATATGATACATTAAATGGGAGGGACAGTAATATTAAATAAGAATGAATGACTATTAAACGATAATTATGCATAAAGGACAAATAAATGTTTCCTTATGCAAAAAGTGATATAAAATTATGCAATACTTCTTACATAATAAATCTCTCTCGCCACTAAAAGAATAAATTCTCTCCAAATAAAAGAAAAAACAAGGTTACCTCGGCTCCACGGACTACCTGCAATATGTTTATCTCCGCTAGATCTTACCTGTAAATTTACACAACATATACGAGGTACTTGCTAGGTAGGTCACCCTTATAACCCGTTTATATCATATAATAATTCAAGATAAAGTTACTGTGAAGGATGTTTACAGGTGTATAATATATAACTCCTTATGGCATTGTATAATCTGTTCATTATTTCCTGAATGAATAAACAATTTCAGATTTTAGTCTCAATTAGGAAAAGGTATTGAGATAAAACATTAATTAGTGTTACCAGAAGCAGAGGTGACAGTAAGGTGAGTAAGGTGTTAGTACCATGGAGTCATACCACCATGAACTGGTAAACTAGAATAGAACGAAGGTGAAAATGATGCAGAGAATGGAACCAAAACTAAATAAACTAAATGACGAATGAGAGGGAAAGAGGAAGGGAGAGGGAAAGAGGAAGGGAGAGAGAAGGGAGGAGACTGGGAGATTAGGAGGGGACAACGTAAGAGGAGAAGGTGAAAGGGAGAAAAGGGAAGACTGGGAGAATAAGGGGGGACGTGAGAGGAGATGGTGAAAGGAGAGAAAGATAGAAAGGAGGAACAGAATAGAAGGAGGAATGAAAGGGGAGGTAAAAGAAAGTGAGAGAGGAACTGTGAAAGGGAAAGTGATTTTAGGAGAAGGGTAGGGGGTCAGGGGAAGAAATGTAGGGGAGGTAGGGGAGATGGGGAGGGGATGGAGAGGGGATGAGAAGTGGGTTAAGAGGAGGAGGAAGGGGAGGGGAAGTGGGTGAGAGTGAGGAGGAAGGGGAGGGGAAGGAAGAGAGGGAGGGGGAGAGGGGAGGGGGACACTCTGATAACCCAACATTCTCGTACCAAAATCTCCCGTTAAAAACCTGTTCTTCGGGTACCGGGAGGGGGGAAGGGGTAAGGGAAGGGAAGGGTAGGGGAGAAGAGGATTGGGGAAGGAGTAGGGCAAAGGGTAGAGTAGAGGAGGATTGAGGAAGGGGTAGGGTAAGAAGTAGGAGAGGAGTGGGTGGAAGGGGTAGGGAGAAGATGGACGGGGTAGGAAAAGCGAGGGGTGAGGAAGGGTAAGGAGAAGAGTGATGGAATGAGTAGGGAAGGAGAGAGGAAGGGTGAAGGGGAGGGGAGGGGAGGGGAGGGGAGGGGAGTGAATTGAGGAAGGGGGGCTCAGGTGTTGAATGAATGATGCAGAAAATAACAGAAGAACGAAAGAACAGGTGATGAAAGAAGGAAACAAAGAGAAGGAAGAATAACGAAGCTGCAGGCGATGATGAGATGCAGGTGTAATTAATCGTCTCCTCTCGCGTTACATCACCTGTTGTGTTGATTGCTTTATCACCTGCTGCTGACAGACCTGTGTGTGTGTGTGTGTGTGTGTGTGTAGGTGAATGTGTATGCGTGCATGGAAGAGTGTGTTTGTGCGTGCGTGCGTGGATGAACGTGGGTGCATGAGTATAGACAAGTATGTGGATGCGTGGGTATACAGTACGTCTGTTTGCGTGTGCGTGAGGATGTCAGAGAGAGTAAAAAAAATATTTCGGGTGAATATTAAAAAGATGATTGATGACGCAGGAGCAAGGAGGAATTTGTCCTGGGAATTTATGACGTCATTATAATTGAGTGGTTGTCGGTAGCGAGGAATTGTCGGATAGGCGGACCTGTCGGATAAACGGGAATTCTCATATTAGACTACCTATCTCTATACACACAGTCCCTGCACTAGAATCAAGATGTCTTATTACTGAAATAAGCTAAAACAATATTGAACAAAAGGTGACTATTGATTGTGTTAAGCCGTACTTATAAACAAAAACGACATCCATCAGTTAAATCGGGAAAGGCAGATGTTTGGACTGACAGAATGGTGCCATAAATGTTACATGCGGTTTAAGCAGTTTTTTGGGGGTCTCGGTTAAACGGGTTTTGTTGAGTATGTAAGTTCATGTGATAAACGGGTTTGTTAGATAATTATGTATGCTGGATAAGTAGTTCAGTTGGATAACCCATTCTGCTGCATAATGTGAACTTTATCGGATTATATGAGTCTTGGATAACATAATTCTTCTCAAGCTAATAATACAGGATAAGTGAATGCATCTAACACAAACTACATCGGATAAGAGGTATACATCTAACAATACGAAATCCCGGATAATCGAAAACACGAAATAACTTAATTTTCCGGATAATCGATTACATCTTATAACCAAATTTCTTGGATAATCGAACATGTCTGATTATGAGGTACGTCGGATAAACGGGTCGATTGTGGTGTCTAGCTGGGGGGCTGGGAGGGAGACGGCAAAAGTACAGTAGAAAAATAAAAAAAAATCAGGATTAGTTGGCTGTGAGAGAACGGGTACCGGCCAAGGATTACTGCTTTTACGTCTGATGTACACTTATGAACCACGGCGAGCTACTGCAGGAGGGGGGGTGGTTGAAGGAAGGTGAGGGAGGGTGAGGAGGGAGCGAGGTGGGTGAAGGTGAGGAAGAAAGGGGGGGGAAGGTGAGGGAGGGAGGGAGGAGGGAGGGAGGGAGGAGGGGTGTGGAGAGAGGGAGGGAGAGGAGGAGGAGGGAGGGAGGGAGGAGGAGCGGGTAGATAGGGGGGGAATGGGTGGAACAGAGGGATAGAGAATGTAGCAAAGAGTAGGAGGGGGGAGGTAAAGCATGGGAGAGAGAGTGGTAATGTGTGGGTGGGAGGGAGAGGAAGGGTAAGAGGCAGGGAGAGGGAGGGTGGGAGGGAAAGTGTGGGTAGAAGACGAGATGTAAGAGAAAGAGAGAGGAAAAGACAAGTGGCGAGAGGGAGAGACCGATTGGAAGGAGAGAGAAAACCAAGCCATGTGAGAGAGTAAAGGAGAAAGAGAGAGAGAGACAGAGAGAGAGAGAGAGAGAGAGAGAGAGAGAGAGAGAGAGAGAGAGAGAGAGAGAGAGAGAGAGAGAGAGAGAGAGAGAATATTAATACACACTCTGATACGGTTCTCATTCATAAAACTGCAACGGAAGTAATTTTGGCAGTAAATATGGGTACCAAGTTACAAGGCTTTTAGGAAAGACTAGATTGAGAACACACACACACAAGCACTCCACACAGGCACACTCTCCCCCACACAGCACACTCCCCCACACAAGCACACACTCCCCCACACGAGCACACCCCACTCCACCTACCACACACAGCTGACTGCAACATAATAATAATAAACAGCATCAAACTGCCAGGCCGCAGCACTCCCACCGAATTAATTCATACATAAGATTCTTCAGTTAGCACAGGAAGGTTCCTCTCTTTACTGTCTCACGTAAACGTCACATTAAAATGCACCATTCCGGCCACTTACTACATCCCCAGGACTGGCTCTCTCTCTCTTTCTCTCTCTCTCTCTCTCTCTCGCTCTCTCTCTCTCTCTCTCTCTCTCTCGCTCTCTCTCTCTCTCCTTTTCTTCTAGTTATTCTTCCTCTCTTCTTTTTCATCTTACTCTTTTCCTTACCCTGCTAGTTCACCTTATCTCTCTCTTCCTTTCTTTCATTCCTCTCTCTCCCTGCCTGTCTTCGCTTCTCGTCTCTTCACTCCTCTCTTAGTTTCTTTTCCTCATTTCTCTTCCTTCAACTGCTTCCCTTTTTTCATTCCTCTTCCTTCTACTGCTTCTCTCTTTCTCTCCTCTCCCTCTACCTGTTCCCTCCTTTATCCTCTTTCGTCTCTCGCCTTCACTCTCAGCTCTTCCTTCTCCTATCCTTCTGTGTCTCTCTAAGCTTCTGTTCCCTTTATCTCTCCCCGTTTCTCTCTTCTCCCTCTATCTGCCCTCTTAACTTTATTTTTCTTTACCTCCTTCTACCAACCCTCTTTCGTTTATTTTACACCTCCTCTTTTTACCTATCATTTCCCCCTCTTTCTGTCCCCCTCCCTGTTACTCCCCTTTCCTGTCTCCTTTATCTCCTTCTCTTCCCTCTCATTTCCACTGTATCTCCTCCCTCTCTTGCCTGCTCTCCTTCCTACTCCTCTTTTTCCCACTCCTGATTTGTTTCCCCCAGTACCTTCTCCCTCCTTCAGCACCTTCCACCCAAGCACCTTTGACCTCCCCACCTCCCTTCCCCAACATCATCTTCCTCCATTCGAACCTTCCCCTCCCCAGCTCCCCCCATTTTCCGAATTCCTTCCCTTCCCTAGCACCCTCCACCTCCCCAGCACCTCTACGCTTCCCCAGTACACACTCCCTCCCCAATACTCTCCATCTCCCCATCACCCTCTCCACCTCCTCTTCACCACCAACTTCTCCATTACACAGATTTAGTTTCTATGACACATAACGAGGTATGACTTTAAGCTTTTCTTTGTCACAGTGACTGCAATTTCCCCAGCTTGACCTTCGCGAGCCAACCTGACCCCGAGGATTAGCTTCTGTTTACCTGAAGTTGACCTGTAATTAGGGTTATTCAAACACTTATCATCCATAAAGAAGAAATATAACCACAGGTGTAAGGAAGGTCCATCGTGTCTTAAATTACAGGTTATATGTCAAGGTGAGGCTGTTTAAACAATATTAGTTGTTTCTTTGTAAACATATTTGATAATTTATAAAGTGGATATATCACTTCTTTGTTATGGCAGTAGATTGGAATGGGATAGTCATGTATAGAGCTACTGTCGCACCTAAATTCTAGTCAAGTTTGGTTAGGTTTTGTTTAGTCAGTAATTGTCACGTACAGAGCTGGTGGCGCATCTAAGCAATACACTCACAAGTAAGGTAAGGGTAAGGAATCAGACACAATTTAAGTGGTTGCATTAATCTCCTGTGCTCGTGTGGCCAGATGTAAGAGATCAGAGGTATTAGAACACGGCTTTGTCTCTGTTCGTAGGAGTTCGGTGTTTATTATGGGGCAGTATTTCTTTGACCTCTTCCTGCCCCTCATAAATACCTTTTTACACACACACACACACACACACACACACACACACACACACACACACACACACACACACACACACCTTTGTTGATTTCATGCCTTTTCTACAACACAAACAGTTCTTAAACTCTTAAAAAATTAGGAGGCATTATAACAAGACTCAGCCAATCCTCCCTTTGAGTCGTAGGCGTCTTTCACTTTATCTCTCTCTACTGCTTCTTAACCTCATTTATCGTTCTGTTGCTTATGACCTTTTCCTTCGTATTCTACCTCTTCTTATATTATTGAGTCTAATGTATCCTTCCTTTTTATTATTCCTTGTATTCCTTCTCATCCTTATTTGTCTTCCTGCTTATGTTCTCTCCTTTGCATTCTTCCCCTTCCTATACTTCCCTTTCGCTCGTTTTTCTTTGATCCTTCCTGTTCTTCCCCCTTTTATTGTCACCCTTGCTAATACTCTCTATACGTATATCTTTACAGATTAATATGTATTCTGCATTATGCCTCATCTTTACTGTCCTACTTCTTCTACTATTTATTATTACCCTTTCTTACCTATCCTTAGTCTCTTCAATATATATTATGTCTTTCTTCTTTTCTAGTTTTTTCCATCCCGTTCCTCTCCCTGCCTTCGTCTACGTATCCTGTCTCTCTTTCCCCTCTCACTACACCCCCCTCCCCATATCTCAATCCCTTTCCCCCCACATTCCTTCTCTCTCTTTCCTCTCCTACCATTCCTCACTTATCCTCTTACCCTCCCCCATTCCTCTCCTCTTTCTTCTAACCATTTACCATTCACCCCACACCATACCCCACCGTCACCCCAATTCCTGCCTTCTGCTCCTCATCCTAATCACTTCCCATTCCAACCCCATTTACTCTCAATCCTCCCCCCTTTTTATCTTTTAAACCACTTAACATTCTACCCCATACCCTCTCTCCCCCCATTTTTTATCACTTCTCCCAACCACTATTTACATCTCCTCGCATTTCCTACTACTCTTCAAAAATTTAATCACTAATTAGAAGCGTGTGGTATATGTAAAGAATGTAATTATATCCAATGCACAATTCTCCTCAATATGTAACTTCACTCTGGACTTGTCGTTCCTGGAAGAGCCATCATTATAATTGTCTCTACGTGTATATACATCACGAGAGTGTAAAAATGTATATTATTATTTGAAATATGTTGATTGTTGATAGTGTGTGTTATATCTTTCGCTGTATCAGTGTTGGAATGTGGTGATGAGTCAGAGGTAGAGACAGACTGACAGACAGACAGACACATACACACACACACACACACACACACACATAGGGACAAAAAACAGGGACCGACAGACACACACAGAGGCAGGGACAAAGAGAGACAGACAGACAGACAGACAGACAGACATACAGACAGATAGACATAGTGAAAGACAGAAAATAACGGTATAGATACACAGATAAAGAAACGGGAACATATAAAGGCACACCGACGGACAGAGACATATACAAACAGATAAACAGACAAAATGACAGAAACATAACAACACAGGAGAACAAACAGACAGTCAAAGCAACCGAGACAGGGACAAATGACAGAGGAGATAATACGATACATCAAAGCCATTCTTAATGACAATTTAAATCACTAGGTTCATTAAACTTCACTTCAGGGAACATCGAACTCCATTAACGTCCTATGACAGAATATTAAGTAAGACCAAGAGAGATGATTATTGATGTCAAGGCTTGTAAAGACGTCGCTTCTATTGATCCGTGATAATAATACGTAATTTTAGTGTTTGTTTTTTTCGCTTGTTAATTTATCGTTAAAAAAGTGGAGTGCATATATAAAGGGACTAAATTAACTAGAAATTTTCGAATGCATGATTGGGTATTTGTGTAAAATTAATAAATGATTTGAAGAATGTGTTTGTAATTAGTACTCTCGTTATGGTTTGTTATGCATTGTGAATTATTATGTATTGATAACGAGTAGCAACGGGATCTACTGACTTAAATAGTTACTGTAGAACGTAGCTTAAGGTTGTTCGTTTATTATTGAATGGAATATCCATTAATGCCATAAGGAACAAGACAACCAGAGGATATATTTACTTGACATTTATTAGGACATCATTAATAAGACGTCGTTTGCCTCTTGATAAAACACTCAAGTAGAGAAAATTATTCTCAGGCCAGACATCGGTGCTACTGAAACACTAAGTCATTCTTTAGAGGTCGAAGAATGACAATGGAGCCAACTGCGTCAATTTTCAATCATGACTTGTAAGGACAGACACTACACGTGGCTGTAATATTATTCTATTTCGACAATATTGTCCATTGCAAGTTTTTTTTTATTCTAGTTCTGAAACAAATTCAAGGAAATTCCGATTACTGTAGGAACTGGCAGTTTATTCCTTTCTTTCTTCTTATCACCCTGTTTGTGAGTATAAATGTTCACGTCTCAATCGTTTTTGCTCTGCTTTTCTAAGAATAACGATGACTTAATCAAGAGTCATGAAGATATTTTTTGTCTCTCCCCAACGCCAGTGTGCAAAAAGAGAAAAGAAAAAAGAAGAAAAAGATCATAAAACTTTAATTCCGATTTAGTCATTGATTTTTAAGAGTTAATCGACTTGTTTACCAACCGATAATACGAGCGTAACAAGACTTCAAGGTCGAGTTTTTATCGATTTTCAGCCAATTATCTTTATCTTTTAATGCCAGTAGGGTAAACCTGCATTATGTGTACAGGAATCTTTGTTTGAAATCCATTTGTTAATCTTGAGTAATGTTCGTGTACTTTAATCACCTTGAAAACTTTTTACCTTTGTGTCAGCAGCTGCACCTGATCTATATTGTTCCTAGTTATGAATACTTGGGTACTGTGAGTGGTGGTGAGTTTTGTGGTTAGTTGAGGTGTAGTGAAAGGAGTCGAATAGGGGGGCTATAAGGGAAGGGGTAAAGGAAGGGGCAATGAAGGGAGGCAAAGGGGCGGAGATAAAGGGAGGTACAATGAAAAGGGGCAATGAAGGGGGGTAAAGGGGGCAGAGATAAAGGGAGGAACAGGGTAAAGGGACAATGAAGGGAGGCAAAGGGGACGGAGATAAGGAGAGGAACAATGAAAAGGGACAATGAAGGGAGGCAAAGGGGGTTCAGAAGAGCTAAAGGAGTTCTTCCCTTAAAATCAAAGCCAACGTGTTATCCCTACTGGCCCTTCATCAGCCACCAACAGCAGGAGTATGGACAATGGGACGAATCTGTTAACTAGAGGTGGGTCCAGCTTGTTGTGGTCACGAACTCGACGTACACAAACTGCTTCTACTGCGGCTCATATTATCCGCAGCTTTTGTTTTGGTACACAAACCTATTGTTTCCTCGCCAGTGGCTCATGAAAACCTATTGTCTGAAATGCATGGGTGTTCCTCTGTTATTGTCGAGTCTTGCATCAATGTGTCTGGTGTTGTCTCGGGGGCTTCTTCTGTTTGTTTTGTTCATATTTTATCTAATTTTTCACTTCTATTTGTAGTCTAGTTCCTTTACCCCCTGTGATTTATCATTTACCCTCGAACGAAAGCTGTGAAAGGTAATAAATCAATCACACATTTTTGTTTTGTTTTCTTACTTGCTCACCGCTGGGTATTCCTACATGTTGTCCATTCACAGAGAAAATTCGTGGGTTTCAGGTGCTGGGGAGGAGGTGTGTGATTGGGTGATTGGGCTTCTGAAGGTGTAGTGGGCGGAGATAGGGTAAGAGATGTTACTCGTTATGATTGGGCAGTGAGGCGGGTTTAGGTATAGGTGGTGTTCGAGTATGAATTGATGGTGGTGGGTATAAGGGCCGTAGCTTTTCAAATATGGATGGGTGATGGGAGGATATGGACGCTCGGTCGATGAGTTATATTATGCTGGTGATGGACAGGTGAGGGTGACTGCTGAGACGGATATGGACAGATGATGGAAAGAGTATAGAGAGATAGTGGATGGGTATGGATGGGTGAAAGAGACAGGTTGTGGGACTCAATGAGGGAACGATGGAAGATAATCAATAGTAACTGGCCGATAGCTTATGAGTGGTAGTAGGGTACACCTTGGTGGGTGGTGAGATGTGTGTATGTATATAAAAGTAAATGATGGACAGGTGTGGAATGATGGTGGGGGGTCATAAATGGATGGCAGAAAGACATGGGTGGATGGTGGACAGATATGGATGGATGGTAGAAAGACATGGATGGATGGTGGACAGACATGGGTGGATGGTGGACAGACGTGGGCGGGTGGTGGACAGACATGGGTGGATGGTGGACAGACATGGTTGGACAGACATAACTGGATGGTGGATAGGCAAGGGTAGAGGGTGGACGAACATGTGTAGATGGTGGTGGGACATGAGTGGCTGGTGGATGGTAGACAGACATAAGTGGATGGTGGACAGACATAGGTGAATGGTGGACAGACATTGGTGGATGGTAGACAGACGTGGGTTAGTTGATGTATGATCAGGTTGGATGTGTGGGAGGACGAGAAGGTTCTTGGCTCTTGACGTCTCGTTACACAAATTAGCCTCGAATGATTCAAGGCTTTTGTATGTTAATGTGTGTGTGTGTGCGTGTGTGTGTAACCTTGTCATCGTAAAGAATAAGTAAATTAATAAAAGATGGATGATTATAGTGACAAAATGAGAAAATATATGTTAAGTAAAATACCTCAGGAATGTAGAACTATTACACAACAGAAAGAAATGAATGTTGGTCATAATATTGTCATAAAATGTTAAACAGGAAGCTTTTAACCAGGTTTTAAAGATAAACTCGAATAAACTGGAAATATAGGAAAAACGAAAAGGACCTTAAAAGCACTTAACAAAAAAATGGGAACATAAACAAACTCGAAAATTTTGTGAAAGAAAAAATAAATGGAACGTTTGGAAGGTTAAAAAAAATGCAAATAGAAAATTGAATGACATTAATAATATGTAAATAGGAGGAAGTGTGTGAGTGAAGCATGAGGAAATATGTGAATGGGTTATGAATAACTATGATTGCCATGAGGAAATAGATGAGTGAGATATTAGGAAGGGAGTGAGTGAGTGAGGAAGACCTAAAAAGTAAGTGAGTGAGTCATTAGGAAGCGAATGAGAGAGGCATGAGGAAGTATAAATGAGTAAGACACGAGGCAGTAGGTGGGAGAGTAAAGGAGGGAGGGAGTGGTAACCAGGTGCTGTGAGGTAATGACGTAAGCGGGTGACAGGAGAGATGGTTGATAGCCCCGCCGGAGTTACGACCTGTCAATGACGTATAAAAGCGTTAGCGGGAGGGATATACGACCTGTCTAGTGGCTTACAGGTCTACCAACTACTTATTGGCGTGGTAGGTATATACGACCCATCTAGTGGCTTCCAGGGCTACAAACCAATTACTTATTGGTGTGGTATGTATGTAAGGCCTATCTTAAGGCTCCCAGGCCTACCTACCAACTACTTATTGGCGTAGTTGGTATATAAGCCCTCTTGTGCTTCTGAGAACAAGAGGGAAATACACTGCTCTTCCATAACGCGTATAGAATCGGGGAGGGGGGCCACTAGGTCTACCAGTGACGCGTGGAGGACAGTGAGGGACATGTTATGGTTCATCGTCCGGGAGATAATGAGGATGAGATGACGGGAGTCCTTTCAAGGTCGAGTTGGATCCGGGGAGTAGACGATGAAGACGCGGGGTGGTAGTAAAGGCACGTCAGAGGCTAGGGTAGGAGGAGGGCATCAAAACACCGAGAGAGAGAGAGAGAGAGAGAGAGAGAGAGAGAGAGAGAGAGAGAGAGAGAGAGTGTGTTTTGCAAAAAATCTTGGCATTCTTTTATTGCAACTCGTGTCCGGGGAGGATGACTTGTGCCTCTTTTTGTATTGCCTTTGTTGAGGATAAGAAGACTCTCAACACTATAACAATAAAAACACACTATAAATAGAATCTATTTAGAATGTATTTAGATCGAAATTAAATAAATGTTTTAAGTTTAATACAGTTAATATTTAATTCCATTCCATATTACAGTAGTGTATCTAGGTACAAATTTGTGTGTTATTAAGATACATAGCTACATATTAAAGTATTTATACCTACTTCTGATACTAAACATCATAAGTTGGGGAAGTGAGGGTGGGTGAGTGTAGTGCCGACCACAAAACCTCCTTGAGTACCGAAGGATTAGTATGCAATGTGCTTTATCCTGACTGCCGCTAATGGGTCGTCTGGCTTATTGGAACAACTTCCACTTAACCTGCATATACCCGCTATTGACTTAGAGAAAATAATATTGACCTCTCACTCTCTTACTTGTGGTTACTTAACTTTAATCTACAATATCTCGTCTCTTTAATCACTAAGGTTATTTTTTTTTACCCGAGTAGAGTTAGTCATTTTTCCCCGTCTACTGGTTTGTTTTTAAGTTTGTCTTGCTATCTTTCTGTCTCTTTAAGTTTCTATGTCTATTTTTTCTCAGTATGTCCTTCTTTCTTTCTTCATCTCACTTTCTTTGTCTGTCTTTCTGTTTGTCTATGTATTTGTCTCTCTCTATGTCTCTCTCTCTCGCTGTCTCTTCATTTCTTTCCCTCTTCCTCTTCAGCTCTTTTCCTATCCCCCTAATCTCTCCATTCCATTCTTCCTCCATTTCCCCCTTATCCCCACCCTCTCTCCACTGCACATTATTATTATGTTCAATGCTCTCACGATCAACGTAAAAGCAACAGAAAATGGCCACTGTACACAAACACTACACACCCCCTCCCCCTCCCCCTCTCCCACCCTCTTCCGCACCCACACTCACTCCCCCACCCCACAAGGCAGTTAACATTACATGACCGTATTTGTTGTCTGAAGCTGACAATGGGAATGGCCAGCGGCTCTTCGACATTGCAGCATCAATGAATTTGACTCAAATGTCCAAAACTTTTTATTTTTTAACTTTTTTTTTAAGGTGAGGGGGGAGGGGGGTAGGGGGTGTGAGAGGAGGTTTGGGGGAGGGGGTGAAAGGTGGGGAGGGGGTGAAAGGTGGGGAGGGGGTACCATATATAAAGTCGATGTTTACGTTCATAGCTTATTGGTCAACATAACGTACAGCAAGTGGACTAGTTTTGTAATCCCGTTGATGAGGTGATAAATACTAAGACATGATGCTATTCGTCCACTCCCTCCTGTGGCTTGGGGTCATGGGGGGTAGGGGAAGTTGGAAGGGATTGGGGAGGCGGGGAAGGAGTGGGGGATGAAGGAGTTGTTGGAACGAAACAAAATCCCACCGGATAAACTCTAACAAAGAAGGAAAAATACCAATTGCTCAGGATTTGTTTAGGTTAGGTTAAGTTAGGTTAGGTTAGGTTAGGATAGGTAGATCAGATCAGGTCAGGTCAGGTTAGATTAATTAGATTAGACTGCTAAGTTAAAGTCAGGATAAACTAGGAAGGGCTAGATTAGGTTAGGCTCAGTTAGGTCAGGTTAGGATGGGTGGGATTTTGTGCTACAATCGGCACGAATTAATGCCACGCAAATGTCCAAACCGTTTAGAACAAGTGGCGTAAATCTGCCGAGGGTGGTCACTAATGAGCAACATTTCCCCGCGTCCAAAGTTAAGGTCTCAACTTTTGGTGGTTCACCCGTGTAATGGTAACAGTGAATTACATACACACGGACACAGTTACGGACCTACAGACACGCGACCACACGGGCAAATGGATGACCGGATGTGTAGACGGACAAACATAAGCTTGGATATGTGGATACATAAACAGGTGGACACACACACACATATATATAGCAAACCATACGGACAAATAAATAAACGGGCAGACATTCAGACACACTGGCACACAAAGACACAACCAGAAGAAGAAAAACCCCACTAACAGTATATACACAAGTGACGTACACGTATACAGGGTGTCTCAAAAGTTTCCCGAGAATGTATCACAGTTTGGTAAAGTCATGAATCTTCTGAGACACCCTATAGACACATCAACAAGAGAATCGACACTAACTCTATTAATTACTAATGTGGACAAATGTAGGCCAAGCTAAAAGCACAACTAACACTACAGTCGCGTGTCAGTCTCGTGATAACATGCAGGAGAGTAATTAAGTAGTGTATGTGTAAGTAATATGCATTAATTTTAATTTTTTTTGAAGGGGAAGGGGGACAAACAAAAGGGGAGGTGGTAAAAGTGAGGGAGGAAGGAGTGGACTTAGGGGGGTAGGAGGGAGGAATGGTGGGGGTGAAGGAGTGAACTTGGAGAGGGAGGGGGGGAAGGGAGGTGAGTTAGTGGTATGGGAAGGAAGGGCGGGGGGAGGGAGAGAGTGAAAGAAGGGGAATTGGAAGAAATATAGCTAAAGGGAAATAAGAAATAGTGGAGAAAACCAAATGAGGTGGATAGACGAAAGGAGAAAGGGGGAAAAAAGAGATGAATGAGAGAGAAGAAAATGAATAGAGGTAAAAGAGAAAAAGGGAGGAAGCAATGAGAAGCGAAGAGAACACAAATTGAGGGGGAATAAAAGAAAGGGAGGAGACGGATGAAGTGGAGGGGAGGAAAGAGAGGTGGGGAGAAGTGGGGAGAAAGAGAGGTGGAATGGGGAGAGAGTATACCCCGTGGAGTTTTATACGAGTATATCGGGTATTTTATTGTACTGCAGCGTAGACAGTTGCATTTGTGCTAAGTGTGGCTAATGTTTTCCTCCCTGTGTTGTTCCTCCTCTTCCTACCCCTCTTCCTAATCTTCCTCTTCTTCCTACTCTTCTTCCTACTCTTCTTCTTACTCATATTCTTACTCTTCCTATTCTTACTCCTCCTTCCTACTCTTCTTTCTACTCTTCCTCCTTCTTTTCCTCCTACTTTTCCTCCTACTCTTCCTCTTCTTCCTACTGCTTTTCCTCCTCGTTCTCGTCCTCATTCTCGTGATTTTTGCTTTCCTTGTGTCTTTGTTCTTCCTCTTATCTACCTGCTCTATTTATTCTTTTAATATCAAATTGTTTTCTTCCCCTTCTTCTAATTCTCTTTTCCATCCTATCAATTACCTTCATCATCATCTCTATAATCTCCTATTCCTCTTCCTATTCCAAATCTCTTATCCATTCCTTCAATAAACATCTTCATCAACACCACCGCCATCTTCATCTTCCTCATTTTCATTTTCATTTTCTTTCTTATTCTTATTCTTCTCAATCAACCACCAACATCTGCTTATGTCTCTCCTCTTATTCTCACTCTCTTCTCCATTCCATCCATCACCATCTTCAACCAACTATTTTTTTTCTTCAAGTTCCTCATTCTCATTTATTTCGGCAGAGGCTAGAGAAAAGGCAATATCGTTCCATCCATTCTATCTATTGGTGTAATGCCGCGGCAAGATCTGCATTGCACAATACTCATACAAAGTGCGAATTTTTGTGGGGAATTTGTCTGCAAGTTATGAGAGAAAGATTTCAAGTAGAATGCTCAGCCAGTCTTCACTTATACGGTGTAGACGGAAAGGTAATATTGCCCCCTACCACCCAGCCCACCTCCCACCTCCTACCCCCTCTTCCTCCTTTTACCCTCTCCTCCCCCCACCTACCAACTCCTCGTATAATATTCCTTTTATTGGGTGATAAAGTGCGTTCAAGTGCCTGTTTTTTCTTTAAGATTATTCTCTTTTATGAGGTGAGATTCTGCATGATTTATTCATCCTATAGTGAAGAAGGTAATTGATATTCATTTCTTTAACTGCATGACTGTGGATTTATTTTACACCTAGGGAATTGACTTTAGGGGAATGAACCTAATATCACCGATTTAAACAGACGAACAGACACAAACAGAAAGATCATCAGATAGGAAACAGTAGCAACAGAAGCACGCACACAAAAAAACAAATATATCAAGAATAATTAATGTGAAAAAAGAGGTTAAATGGCACTTACTGAATGCCTGTCGTGCTAGAAGAAACCTGAAACAAGAAACAAATCGTTAATTGGTTACCTGTAAGTTGGTCAAGGTATCTCGGCATAAACACTTAAGAAAATCTCCCTCTTAAAACGAGTTGTAAATGACATTTATGACCGAGGATGTTTTTGTTTTTTATTAACGAATACTTCGAGAGCTAGTACACTGCCTACGGGGATTGAGTTGATATGTATTATTTGCGCGTGTGTGTGTGTGTGTGTGTGTGTGTGTGTGTAGATTTACGTTACACTAAATTATTTTTCCTTCATCATTACCTTCACACACACATTAAGAATTTATTGTTTATGTTGTTACACGCAGTATATATATATATATATATATATATATATATATATATATATATATATATATATATATATATATATATATATATATATATATATATATATATATATATATATATATATATATATATATATATATATATATATTTTTTTTTTTTTTTTTTTTACAAAGTACAAAGTGTTGCCGCCTTTGTGCTATTATTTCGGCTGAGACAAAACAACACAAGGACACCTGACGCTATAACTAAACACACACACACACACACGGGCGGGCAACCCACACCTACACCACCCACACCCCCACACATTTACAAAATAAAAAAGCATTAAAAGCGTACTAAAAATAATCATTATATATACATAAGGTAATAGGAGCTAATGGTCGGTAAATAATATAAATTGGTTTCATCAATTACACAAACAGAAGACATATGACCCTTAATAAAGGATCATTAACAGGGGGAGATTATTGAGCCTTAATATCAAACAGGTGTTGGGTCTATAATAGGGGGAGATAAAAGTTATGGGGTAATGTGTTTCCTTATCCCTTTGAAAATTACTTTAATTATCTAACCTAACCTAACATCCCTTTCCTCTTCCTTCCTACTGTTTCTCTATATCCTCTTCTTTCACTACCTCTATTCTCTCTCCTATGACCAACCTTCCTTCCTTCCTTCCTTCCCTCATTCCTTTGTCCCTCTTTCCACTGCTTTTCTCTCTTTTCTTCCCCTCTCTTTGTTTTGGCTTTCCTCCTTTTTCCTTATCTTCATTCCCTTCCCCATCCCTTTCTATATTTCTTTCTCTTTTCTTCCTTCATTTTTATTCTATCCCTCTTTCTTCATCTGTGACTCCTCCCTTTCCTTCGCTTTAACCTCTTCTCTTCTATCTCTCTCTTTATTACTTTCACTGCTTTACGGTGGTTCATAAATAAGAAATAAACAAAGCATAATAAATAGGAATAACCAGCTGCTTAGAAATGTAAACAATGAAGAACGTGTCACACTGTATGTATTATCAATATCTTTTTGTTCTTGAAATAGATGAAATTCTTACCAGGAAAAATAAAAAATATTTTTATGGTTCGGAGGAAAATTTGAAATCTTTTTTAGCTGTAATGTTATGTCTCTACTAAACCATTATAGTTGTCTGTCTGTCTGTCTGTCTGTCTGTCTCTCTCTCTCTGACTCTCTGTATCTCTGTCTCTTTGTCTCTCTGTCTCTCTCCCTCTGTCTGTCTCTCTCTTTCTGTTTGTCTCTCTCTCTTTCTGTCTCTCTCTGTGTGTCTCTGTCTCTCTGTGTCTCTGTCTGTGTCTCTCTCTGTGTGTCTCTCTCTCTGTGTTTTTCTCTGTCTCTCTCTCCCTCCCCCCGGGTCATACCTTATGAGACGTTCACTCTAACAAATATAATTTTCGTCGATGATAGTAGGAGTTTTCTGAACCCTCTATAATACATATTAATAATTAACCACCACCCAAAAAAACGAAGAAGAAATATCTACGAAGGGAATGACATATAATTACTTGTATAATCACTTCCGTTTTACACCTGGTTGTTTTAGAGAGTAATTATAGGATCAGAGACAATAATCAACGTCGATGAATTTCTTTTTTGTTTTTTTGTTGCTTTTTCCCACTAAGATCAGAAGCCATTATGGACTTACCTGAAGAAAAATCGTGTGGTATTTGTAATATTTTTTAGATTGTTGTTATTATTTGCGGGAGGGAGTCAAACGGACAGGAAGAGGGAGGGGCAAGGAGGAGGTGGTAAGTGAAGAAGGAGGAAGAGGGAGGGATCAGGTGGAAGAAGGAAGAAGAGGAAGAGGAGAAGGGCGGAGGAGCTGCAAGGAAAGAAACGAAGTAAGAGAAGAAGGAGGAGGAGGAGGAGGAGGAGGAAGAGGGAGGGACTAGGTGGAAGGAGGCAAAGGAAGAGAGAGGGGGGGGGCTGGGTGGAAGGAGGAGAAGGAGTAAGAGGGGGGGGCAGGATTAGGAGGAAGTTAGAAAGAGGAGCATAAGAGAGGACTAGGAAGAAGTAAGAAGAAGAGCTGAGAAGAAAGTGGATAATCCAATGTGGACAAGTAACATCAACGATTGAGATATAAACACAACACAACTTCAACAACTCACCAGCGACGTCTTTCTCTCTCTCTCTCTCTCTCTCTCTCTCTCTCTCTCTCTCTCTCTCTCTTACTCTTTTTCTATCAGTCTTCTGCCGTTTCCTTCAATGTTCACTTTCTCTTCTTGTACTTTCGTCTTTTCCCACTCAATCCATCAATTCCCTCCTCCCCTTTCTTTCTCGCTGTTCTATTCTCTCCCTTTTCACTCCTCCAGCCTCTTTATACCCTCTCATTTTATTTCATCTCCATGCTCGTACATCCCTATTTCTCCCTTCACTCTCATTTCTTCTCCACCATCCACCTATCTTCATCCCATCTGGAAATGTCCCTCTCAGGTAGGTACAGGAGAGCAACTGAAGTGCTCGAGGTAAAATTGCAGGTAGACCTGTACCTTGTGTGGTCATGTCTCGCGATTTTACGAGGCCAGGCGTGATCATCACTCCACCATCGGCTGG
Source organism: Homarus americanus (assembly GCF_018991925.1). NCBI lineage: Eukaryota > Metazoa > Arthropoda > Malacostraca > Decapoda > Nephropidae > Homarus > Homarus americanus. The sequence continues at coordinate 13,607,376 of NW_024733126.1, read as the reverse complement.
ATCGTCCTCTTGGAAGTATATAGATATATATATATATTTTTTTTATCGTAAGGGATCGAACCCTCAGATCAAGCCACCATCCCTGACCCCCATAGGCAAAGTAAGGTAAAGAGAGGTAGACGTGCGCTCGTAAAACAGTGCCCCTGCAAGCAGATAGGTGGGTGAAAGTTGGTCCGGGGTTGTTTGGTCACTCGTGTCACTACGGGGTGGGAGGGAAACTCTTGACTCTGATGACTGTTTGTGCTGGTGTGTTGTTTGTTGAGGTGGGGACGATGTTGGTACAACACAAGGTGGATATAACAGACATAGTATATATAATGTGTGTATGTGTGTGCGTGTGTGCGTGTGTGTGTGTGTGTGTGTGTGTGTGTGTGTGTGTGTGTGTGTGCAGGCATGTAAGAGGAATGGCTACATATATTCATCTTAACACGTTGTTATGACTTGGGCTCTGACCAAGTAGACGAGGGGACGAAGGATATGAAAGGAGGGGAGGGAGGAAAGAAAAGGGAAGGAGACGGTAGGGGCGGTCAGTAAAGGGAAGAGGAAAGCAAGGAGGAGGGAAAAAGAGAATGATGGTGAAGATGGGGAAAAGGGGAAAGGAGTGAGAGGAAGGGAACAGGTGAATAAAGGGGAGGAAGACGAGGATGACATGAAGGAATAGAGAGATAAAGGCAGAAGGAAGCAAGTGGAAGGAGAAGGATAGCGGTAGAAGATTAGCTATTCCCTGCATCTAAAGAGGATTAGAGAGAGGAGAACCGAATCTATCGCTCATTAGGGAAGAGGTTCCACGAGTAAAGCAATGATTGGACAATGGTGTCTTCACTTTCACTTACGATTGGAGCGAAATAGTTAATGGTGATTATAACAAACAACGATTGGATTCTAAATAAATAAAACACTTATTATAAGGTGTCAATAACCGATGAAATGATTAACTATGATTAGGAATAGTGCTTAGAAACAAGAGTGATTGGGTGGATGATTAATGATGAGGGTGATAAAAAAAAAACTTGTAGGGTTAGTAAACGATTTAAGGCTATTAGCAAGTAGGAAGTTTAGTTAAATATAGAGGAACGTCTTTAGGGATGTGGAAAACGTTTAGAAATATCCTTCCGTATTCTCTTTGGGTTAAGGATAATAGAAATACTCAACATTTCGCTTTCATTACCTAATAACTTTGAGGACAATACTACCCCCCCCCCTCTCCCCTCTCCCCCCTCCCCTACCCTATCGACAAGTGCGTTTGCGAAGATGCGTCGAAAGCAGTCAAGGGCATCTAACCCTGACCGCAGAAAGGTCATCACAAATGGCCGTAGAACACGCATAAAAGAGCAGGAACTACAGGCATCGAGCTGCTCACTCAGACGCACCGAGCCTGAAACACTGAAGATTCCACCCACGTCGTCACTCAGGTGGGTCTGACGTCACTTAACAGACAGGGCGAGATAGTCAGTTTATGGCGTCACTCAGGTGGGTCTGACGTCACTTAACAGACAGGGCGAGATAGTCAGTTTATGGCGTCACTCAGGTGGGACTGACGTCACGTGTTACAGACAGTTTATAATTAGACGGGTATACCTATCCGTCTTTTGTCTGGATCTGTGTATAAAAGTTGGGTGTTTAACGATAAAAGAGTAAATATTTAGTTCAATCAATAGCGATATCTCTCATCCACTGCTTAATAGGCAGAATAGCCACACCGTAACCTTGCTCAACTGTCCAAGGTGGAAGGAGGGTCAGTTGAGAATTTGGCCTAGACCAATAACCACTACTGTGTCGTCCATGGCCGAAGAAGCACATGAATGATTGGCCAAGGGTAATGGAAGCTATCCATTTATATCATCCATATCGAGGTAACTCACAGTTATTGGCTAAGGGCAATAGAATCTCTAATTTTATCATCCCTTGACGCCGGAAGCACACACATGATTGGCTCAGGGTAAATGGTGTGATGTACCCTGAAAGAAGGAACTCAAAGATGATGGGTCAAGGGCAATGAAAACTGTCCAACCAAACCCTAACCCGTACGTATAAGATGACACTAAACGCCACGAGAAATCACCTGCGTTCGTAAATAAAAGTCCGACGATGAAAACAAAATGGAAGATATGACACGTCTCTCGCATGGTCTCCGGAGATACAGTGTAGCACTCTCTCTCTTTCTCTCTCTCTCTCTCTCTTCCTTCTTTTCTTCCTCACCCTCCTCTCCCTCATATCTTCCCTCTCCCTCCTTTCCTCCCTCTTCCTCTCTCCCCTCTGTTTCCTCTCCTCTTCTCCTCCTCTCTCCCCTCCTCCCTTTTTCCCTTTCTCTTCCTTCTCCCTTCCTCTCCATTCTTTCACTACTCCCCCTTTCCTCTTCTCCCTCCCCTAGTCCCTTCCGTTCTCTCCTCCTCTCTCTCTCTCCTCTCTTCCCTCTCATCCCCCACCACACCTCTCACAACAAACAATACACTCACACCAGGACAATAGAAGAGGAGTTATAAAGGGCTTAATAACTCGCCGTATTTTGTTTGTTTAGTGAGACTTAAGGACGTCAGTGTTGTCAAAGGTTGTCGTAAATCCGCCGTTGGCACTCCCCTGGGCATGGGATCTCGAGCCACCTCACACCCGGGTATTCTCAGTATACATTCTATTTATGAGAGAGAGAGAGAGAGAGAGAGAGAGAGAGAGAGAGAGAGAGAGAGAGAGAGAGAGAGAGAGAGAGAAGAGAGAGAGGTACTATGTGTGTAAGCTTGAGAATACAGGAGAGAGAGAGAGAGAGAGGTAGTGTGTGTGTGTGTATGTTGAGAATACAGGAGAGAGAGAATGGAAAGAGAGTATGAGAGATGTGAAATTGGGGAGAGAGAGAGAGAGAGAGAGAGAGAGAGAGAGAGAGGAAAGAAAGAGAGAGAGAGAGAGAGAGAGAGAGAGAGAGGAATGTTTTGTGTAAAAGAGTGATACAATGTTTTGAGTGCCAGACTGGTTTATGTAAGAGAGAGAAAAAGAGATAGAGAGATAGAGAGAGATTGAGAGGGAGAGAAGGGATGGAAATACTTTGAGTGTGCGAGAGGTTTATGAGTGTGTGAAAGAGTAAGAGAGTGAGATAGAGTTGTGAGCGCCAGATGGCTTTATGAGAGAAAGTGGTTGTAAGATAAAGAGAGAGAGAGAGAGAGAGGAAGGAAGATGGGAGAATGAGAAAGAATGAGAAAGAATGAGAGACAAGGAGAGAAAACGCACGAGAGAAAGACTTCTATGAGTGCTTCGTAGTTGTTGTGTCGTTCTCTTTGTCACTCATGAGTTAAAGCCCAAAGCTTCTTCAAGGGCGAGTGACGGACAGACAGACGTACACACAGGCTGACAGACGTCCAGACAGACAGACAGATATCTAACTTTAACGAGTGAAGCTTTAAGAGCAATGATAACTAATTATAAATCAATTCAATATATAACTATTTTTACTTATTTGCTAAAACAATGTTATTCATTTTACTTCGATTTAAAATTAATTAATTCATTAATTTACAACTAATAATGCCTTCATTTCTTCGTTTTCTTCTCTTAATTTTAGCTTTTCTTTCTCTATTTAATTTCTCTCTTCTTATTCTCATTCTTCTTTTTTGTTTCCTTTAGGATGAGTTAAGAGAGAACTTCTGGCACCAAGAAAAAAGGGAGAGATTCATTCCATCATTAACCAATACCTTAACAAGAACCTCGCCTTAGTAACATTAATGGGCAATGAATGAGCTGTCCCAGGCTGGTACCAATCTCATAAGCGTCTTACATGTCGGTTCTCTTGATATTAAGACAAGGTTAACTACATAAACACCCAAGCTTGAGTAACTCTCTCCTGTAATTGTTACATAATGGTGAGCTGAACTGCAAAGTACGCCGGTCGACTCTTGGTAGATTGTCCGTAAGTGTCTCATAAGATGGCCAAGAACATCGCCCTTCTCCTAAAATTGCCATAGAGAGGCTTCTTACTAAGGAGGCAACTGTCTGTCACCATAAGTATAGCGCCAAGGAAGAGAGTCACTGGGTAGTTTACTAGCCTTTCCTAACAATAGTCGTGGAGGAGACGATCTCTTGTTCCTTCCCCAGCATCAGTGGGGAGGACAGACTACCCCAGTAACAGTGGCCGTGGGGAAGACAGCCTCCTGCCCTCCCCCAGCAACAGTAGCCATAAAGGAACAGCCTGCCATTCCTCCCGTAGCAGCAGCAGCCGTGAGGAAGACACCCTGCCATCCTTCCTTTAGCACCCCCAGCAGCAGCAGTGACACCACCATGCGTCTCCGTCAGGTGGGTCCTCGTGTGTCACTGGCCCACCGCTGTCGACTTGTTGGTCTCGGCCGGAGGGAACATTTGTGTCACTTGGGCAGAAATGAAGATCTGCAGCTCCCTGGCGATTGTCTGGGAGATCCAAACAAACCGTCCTTCCTCGGCGGCAGTGTCTCACCCGACGGGGACTTTATATCCACACACACAGGGGCGACTTTATCGAGCCGTCTCCTCTGACGCGCTCGGATCAAAACAAACCAACCGTTATCGACTGTCTCGTCAGAAAGAGCTGGTCAGATCAAAGCATACAGTCAGAGTCACTCAGTCAAGCAGACAGTTCATTATGGTGTGCCTCTGCGGTACCTACATCTTGGATCAAAGCAGAAAAAAGCAAAACAAAGAGAAGGACAAAAAAGAGTCCATCAACAACAAGCTCTTGTCTGACACGCCTCGATGAAACCAATTCGCTTCGAAACGGCTTCATCTGATATAGCTCACTTGGTGGGATGGACTCGGATAAAGTAGGTATTCTGAACTCCCATGCAGCGCGTTAACAGAAAATGACACTTTTACCACCAGAAACGGCACTTATGGTGTGAAGAGTCTCACTTCTCCCTGACAGTACCACATGTTGACGCCAGGCATTAACCTCGGGGATATTTTTGCACGTTTGTGAGTTCACTGAAGCTTCCAAGACACACAAATCCCTCATCGGCAACTCACCTTGACGCGTGCCCAATTTGGCTCAGGGAGGAGTTTTGTTTTGGCACAGGGCGGAGGAGGGAGGAAGGGTGGAGGGGCAGGGAGAGGAAGGGAGGATGGGTTAAGGGAGTGAGGGAGAAGGAGGAATAATGGATGGAGGAAGAGGGAGAGAGGGAAGGGAGACAGGGAGAGAGGAAGGGAAGGTGGAGGGGTATGAAGGGAGAGTAGAGGAAGAAAAAGGGGGGAGGGAGGAAAAAAGAGTGGAAGGGAGAGTGGAGAGGGATGAAAAATAGGGGAGTGGAGAGGAGGAGTTATAGGAAGGAAGGGTGGAAAAGAAGAAAGGGGGAAGGAAAAGTGAAAGGGAAGTTAGAGGGGGGAGAAAATGGAGGGGAGGAGAGAGAAAGACTGGAGGGTGTAGGAAGATTAAGGAGGGGAGAAGGGAGAGGGAGAGTAGAGAATAAAGGAAAAAGAAAGAAGGAGGGAGACCTGGTAGAAGAGGGAATATTGTGAGAGAGAGAGAGAGAGAGAGAGAGAGAGAGAGAGAGAGCAAGCACAAGAGATAGAGAGAGAGACCAAAACGAGAGCAAGACAGAGAGAGAGGGAGAAGGCGAGAGTACGTAATAGCCTGAAAGCCAGAGCGGGAGCGAGCAAGAGAGAGAGAGAGAGAGAGAGAGAGAGAGTGCTGGCAGAATGAACCCAACTCATGAATCCTCCTGATATTTATTCCTGACTCTTACATGTCATTACAGAGTCGTGGTGGCGGTGCGACCTGTGCCGTTAGTGCTGGGCCATTGACAATATCTGATGGTATCTGCGTGAAGGGGTAATTTTATCTTAATTCTACTCCTTCTCTGCTCTAACTCTCTCCTCTTCTATACTTCCCTGCTCTAACTCTCTCCTCTTCTCTCCTTCTCTTCTCTAACTCTCTCCTCTTCTCTCCTTTTCTGCTCTACTCTCTCCTCTGATATCTTCTTCTCTACTGTATTTATTCCCCTTTTATCATCCCCTTCTCTACCATTCTTCTTTAATTGGTGATTTCTAGAATATTCACATATAGAAACAGACAGACAGACAGACAGACAACCCCCTCCCTCCTTCTATCCCAAATACACAAACGACCCATCCTAACTACCCATCACACACACACGCACACACACACACACACACACACACACACATTTACACAGACATACAGAATGTGTACGGCCGGGTTAAGTGTTCCCTAAATGCCCTCTTAACAACAACCTACCGCCATCAAAAACACTATAAAAAAAGTAAGAAAAAAATGGTCAAGTCCCCCTTGTCTCCTTCCTCCCCCGTTTTCTAAGCCTTTGTTGGTTATATTGTTTCATCATCAATTCTTTTCTCCCATATTCTTTTATTTTATTTTCCTCACGTGTGTTGCCAGTAAGTGTTTTAGTTAAGTTTTATTTTCTAATCATTTGCTTAATTAACATGACTTATTTTATATACTGTTATTGTTTATTTGTCATATTCCCTGTTTTTGTAATTATTATCTTATTATGGTTTATCATTTACCTTCATCCCTGTTCTTATGCTTTATCTTCCTATATTAAATAATTCTAATATATCTTTTTGTCTCCTACATTTCTTTCTTTTATTTCAACCTTTCATGAGATAATAATAACAAAAACCCAAGTTTCCTAAATATAAAAAAAAATATATATATAATCACCAACCCCTTAGTTCAGCTGTTCTTGGTCAATAAATAGCTTGTTTTTTTTGTCGTGTGTAATTAGTAGAATCCACATTTTGTTTACTGCTTTAATTAATTTTACAAAATGTTAAAACTCATTTACAGTTTGTAAGAATGTGTGTGTGGAGTACGCTAGACTCGTTTACGTTATGGCAGGCGTTGTTCATGGTCTTACGTGTGGCTTAGCTTATTGTTGTTCCCAGATGTAACATTGGTTCGTGAGGAGTGTAGTTCAGTTAAGGAGGAGAGAGGAGATTATGGTATGTTGGTTAACAGGACGAGAGGTGCATATAAAGGGTGACAGACAGACAGACAGACAGATAAAGAGAGAGAAAGGAAGGTAACGAGAGAGACAAAGATAAAAGAGAACAACAGATAGATAAAGGCACAGAGAGAGAAAGAGAGAGAGAGATAGAGAGAGAAATCAAAGAAGAATACACCTATGTCAGTACGACATTACCTTGGTTCCTCATTAACAAGTTATAAGTAATAGTACTCGGGCAGGTAAACATTTGTGTACATCTTACAAGAGCACCTGAGTCCCGAGGAGGAAATTACGTAGGCAAGCTAATTCCAAGAAGACGCAGTGCAGCTACTTAAGATGCTCCCCACGGTAATAGTTTTATGGTTTTAAATGCATTTTCTGTAGTACAGGGAAGTTAAGTCCCCTATTTTATCTTTATTCTAAGGAACTAAGTTTAAAAGATGTGTTTAAAGAAAATTTGTATTGTTTTATTATTTGCTTTGAGTTTTTTCTTGTTCCATTGATTATTTTTTTTATGAATGCGAAAACATAAGAATAAAGACTAAAGCGACAATAAAAGATAAAATACTCATAATTTACAATAACCTTAAGTGATCACTATTCACAAACTCTCTTTACGAAAATTTACGACTTGCGACATGTAAATGCAGTCGACATTTACGTTTATATTCTTTTACAATTTCATTCTGGTTGAGGCTGATGTATTATGACTTACCTGTTCAATTTACTGTCACAGGTACACAGGCTCAAATTCCCTTACGATTTCATAAGTGGAAAAGAAAACTTGCTTTCAATTTTATTAAAATAGTCTCAGTGTAATATTGATACCATTGTAACTTATATATATATATATCATTGTATCCAAGAGTACTCGTATAATAAACTAAATAAATTACAAATACAATAACAATACAAACAAAATGAATGTGATGAGGAATTTCAAAATATGGATTTATATTTTTAAACAATAAACAAGTGAAACATTCTTAATTCTATATACAGTCGCATAACTAAGACGTAATTACAGCATGATGTAATGATAAGGACTAGACAACAAGTAAGACATCATGAGAAGAAAGATAATGAAATTGGCTCTATGTTATAAATATAAGATGATAACAAGGGACAAAACAGCACCACTCATTACAGTTCTTGCGTAAGTGGATGTGTTATAATGGGCAGTGTTAATAGTTATAGCGTTCAGTCCTGCATTGAGGATGGACTAGCAGCCTTGAGTGACGTGAGTTGGGTTGAGGTTAGGTTAGGTTAGGTTAGGTTAGGTTAGGTTAGGTAGTACATGTGGCGGGGTTGAGGGTTGATTTGTAATGCTCTACCAAAACCCAAGTCACAAACTCATGAGTCGTTCGTATTGTGATCTTAAGGAATCACATGAAGATTAGGCCCTCAGTGTGTTTCACCTGATGTTTAAACACCCTAATGATATCTAGAAGTATAAGTGTGTGTGTGTGTGTGTGTGTGTGTGTGTGTGTGTGTGTGTGTGTGTGTGTGTGTGTGTGTGTGTGTGTGTGTAAGGCACTGAACTGATTTTCCTTTATCACTTCAAATCTTTTTTTACGGTATCTCTTTAAACTAAAACCAATTATTCATAAAAATCATCAATTCAACTCTCCACCAAAAAAAAAATCACACAAATTCAACCACTAATTAAAAAAAGCAACAACAGAATAATAACAACGCATGATCCATTAACTCCCATGACACAATAAAACACTTTTGTCATGATTTATTCAACAGCAATTTTATTCCGTGTACAGGATGATAAATATCTCAATGAGATAACTTATTAAATTTGATATATTAAATTTCATGATATATTTCAAACTATATACTAAAAAATGAATATGAATAGGTAACAACTTCCACGTCGGAGCGCTTATATACCTATTTTTGTATTATTTATTGTAGTTTGTTTCCGAAATGGTCCTAAATGGCTTTAAATGGCCGTATCACCATAGGGTAGGAAGGGGAGATAAATGCATATATATGGTGTGATGTGACTTACAGAGATGAACTGGCAAGGATGATGAATCTTTCGTAGGGAGATGGAAGAAGACGAATGGTGAGAGAAAGAGTAATAGGATTTGTATTTTGAAAACTGGAAGAGAAGGAGATGAAGAGAGTAGTAGGAGATATGCCATCCGATAAAGAGAATGAGAGATAGGTAGATAGGAGAATTTAGGAGAATATGAACAGATTAATGGGAATAAATAGGAAGTTAGAGAGACAGAGAAAGAGAAGAGGAGAGAGAGATAAAGGTTTAGAAACAAAGACGCAGAGACTGTAAACAGTAAGGAACACAGAGAGAGGCCTGAGTAACACACACACACACACACACACACACACACACTCAAATATACTAAAAGTTAGCTCTTATTGAGTGAAAAATGTTGAGTGCGGGGCGGCTGGTCCTCCTAATTCTCCTTTACGTGGCAGATTTTCACCGGACGGCATAACGAGACGATTAAACTTATAAGTGTGGCTCTTCATCTTATTTTTACTGGTATTATTGTGTCGCGTCGTAATGTAATTGATTATGATACTAAAGGCACCACGTGTAGAGGGAGGGGGGGGGTGGGGTGGTGGAGGGAAGGAGGGTGAGAGTGGAGAGGTAGATGGGGAGGTGAGGAGGTTGGTGATCGTGGAGAGGTGGGGGATTGAGCAATGGTGGAGAGGATGGGAGGAGTAAGAGGAGTGAGGAGATAGAGAGAGGAGAGGTGGTGGGGGAGGGAATAAGAATGCGTGGGAGTTCTGGAGAGATTTGGGGGAAGAGGAGGAGGAGTGTATATGTGGAAGGACTGGAGGAGGATGTGTGTGTGTGTGTGTGTGTGTGTGTGTGTGTGTGTGTGTGTTGTGTGTGGAGTGTGTGGTTTATGTTGTGCGTGGCTGTGTGTTGGTTCATGGAGACAGAGAGAATATAAACACAGACAGACAGACAGACAGACAAAGGAAGTGAGAATACAATTGAGTAACTTTATACTCTATGCAAATAAACAAAACTCGGTGAAATGTGAGGAAAGTTTAGGTATTTGTGTATGAGCAATAGAGAGGTGTTTGGGATTAGGGAGATAAAAAAAAAGAGTATTGAGGCAGAGGACGAGGAATAAACCAAATGAGTAGATAATGCAAGAGTAAAGAAGAGAATAGAGAAGAAACGAAAAAAAAGGAGGAAAATAAAAGATGTAGTTGAAGTGAGTTACTAAAGAAGCATCTAGTTATGCTAATATGAAGAGGGTGATGCACTTTACACTAGGAAATACAAGTAGACTGACAAACACGAACATAACCCTCTATAAACAAAAGCATCCATACACACACACACACAATAGTCCCCCTTCATGAACAAACGACTGAGAGATCTTATGTTCCCTAAACGTTAAAGGACACGGAGCGTCTCTAGTGTGTGTGTGTGTGTGTGTGTGTGTGCATACATTTAATATACCCCTGTGTACAAGTACCTCCCGTTAACGTGTTGTACGCCAGGCGCTTCAATAAGTATCAGTGGTAATTATACTTGCGAGTTAGCTATGGTTTATGTAAGTGGCTGTCTAGTTGTTGTTGTTATTATTATCATTATCATTATCATTATTATCATTATTATTATTATCATCGTCATTGTCATTGTTATTATCATTGTTGTTGTTGTTGTTGTTCTTCTTCTTCTTATTATTATTATTATTATACCAAAATAGAATAAAATAGCTTTAAATTTGGACACTATTTTTCTTGCTATTATTATTTAATTGTGTATGTTATATCTTTCCTACAGACTATTGACTTACGATATAAGTGTTGAGTAAGTGTAAATATTTGAAACGTTGAAGTTGTTTCCCTAACTAGTATTATACCTATCTTATGGTCAATAATTTTCACTTAAGATTATTGGGGTGGTGACGTAAGGCTTTAGAAAGTTAAGTGTAATAATTCAGGAGTCGGTAATATATACGTGAGAGAGGAACATAATTTACACTTGTATAATCCACACAGGGAAATTATTTATTGGTATTATTTATGTGATTAACTATCGATGAAAATATTCCAAAAATATTACCCCCCCAAAGCGACTTCCCCCCCCTCCCTAATCTGACATCACGTTACCAATGACCCCCCTCCCTCCCCCCAACCCCCAAAAAGTCCTTGAATTTCTTGATATGGAATTTATGTTTAATATCATGACCTTATGGACGTAAATGGTAATGGATGATTGCAAACACGAGAAGGATTATCTATATTTGTTTTATATTGTCAAAGGAAAACAAAATTTGAACCATGTAAGAACCCACCCTGAAAAAATCTTCATAACCAGAACCTTGCTCACAAGACTTAACATTTAAGTCTCGATTCATTGAAGCTTATCTATTTCAAACAATATATTACCACGACTGAAACATGAAATATATCCCTCCTCCCTCCTCTTCCTCCATTTCCCTCCCTCCTTCTCTCAACACACCACCACTGGGGAAACGAGTTAAATTACGATAAAGATCTAAAGACACACGAAAGAGAATAAATATATATATGTATAAATCTAACTTTATATATGTTGTGTGTGTAATGAAGCGAGATTGAAGTAACTTGAGCTGACAATCAGGTGTGAAGGAGTAAGATAAATGAATACAAAAAAAAATTCAATTTAAACTAAAGATAATGAAGTACATGATTAATTTTGTGATTTATAGATCCATATTTTGTATTTAAGTGCAAGAAGCTATTTTTTGTTTGTTTTGAAATCAGTTAGAGACAAAGAAGCCACAGTGAAAGGCACCATATTTAGACGCCTGTATAATGTACCTGTATACAACCATTGTAAATGTATAAGAATCATTGTACCTGTATATGCATCATTGTACCTAAAGCAAGAATCACTGTACCCGTCTATAATCACTGTACCTATATAAGAATCATTATACCCGTATATAAGAATCACTGTACCTACATAAGAGTCACTGTACTGTATAAGAGTCACTCTACTTATATGGACAATCTTTAATCAATAATATACATAAATTAAAAATCCAGTTCTTGCTTTTAAACTTTCTCTTAATATAAATTCTGCACCTTATATACATAATATAAATCACGGTCCTGAATGAAAACTAGTAAGGAGATGGTGTGTGTGTGTGTGCGTGTGTGTGTGGATTCGTGTTACGTCTTGTTTTACTTTATACTGAGTGAGGATTTATCGATGCTGGAGAGAATGTGATTGGTTTGTTTTTGCCTTCTGTAGATTATTGTCGGCTAGTTTGTGGATCATGACCCATTGAAATGACTTAGTAAAGAGAGAGAGAGAGAGAGAGAGAGAAAGAGAGAGAGAGAGAGAGAGAGAGAGAGAGAGAGAGAGAGAGAGAGAGAGAGAGAGAGAGAGAGAGAGAGAGAGAGAGAGAGGTAGAGAAAACACACGTTCAATGACAAGTACACAACACCAACGATCAACAATAACATTAAATAACACAAGAAATTACAGAAAATAAAACAAGTTATATATACCGCAATGTGATCTGTAATCGCTGGCCTATACAAAATTCCCACCCCCCTCACCTCCCCCTCAAAAAAAAAAAAAAGAATAAAATTATACACAAACACCCACAGTTTTAGGTCCTGGCTACCTTAATATGACATGTTATAAATTATGGCCCCGTTTCTTCATTGTAAAATGCTTTTAAAACACTACGCCTTGTTAAAAGCAGCCAAGAGCCATTAACTTTGGTGTACAAAATATACGTATCGGATTTTCATTTTATAGGGTCGGAGAAAATAGAGTATACTGCTCTTACGGGTAACGCGAGAATCAATAAATTGTATTTATGGTGGGTGATATCATCCAGAACCTTGCTAACTTGGGTATAATGTGTGTCTCTCTCGTTTTTTCTTTTTATCTCTCAATTAAACCAACTGTCACTTTAACATATCTCATTCTCAGTCTACCTTAGTTCTGTTTAAGTTCTCCATTTATCCCTATCTGGCCTTTTTATCTGTCTGTCCTCTGCCCTCTCTGCCTGTCTTCTTCTTGTTTCGGTCAGTAACTTATTCTTCAGCAGTTACGAACGCTGAAGCACCAGCATGTTGCTTAACCTAAGCTCGAACTTAAAGCATTTTCTTCTCAGCTTCTCGTCAGTAATGTCTTTTATAACATTTGCCCAAATACTCCTTCTTCCTTCCCTCCTATTTCCACATAATCTCTCTCTTCTCCTTTCATTTTCTCCTCCCCCTTCTCATCCTTTTCTCTCTCTCTACTCTTTTTCACCCTCTCACAAACCACTCTTTTCCCACCCTTCTCACTCTCTACTAATCCTTTCTCCTCACTTACTAACTTCTTCCCTTCTCTTCTAATAAATTCCTCTCTACTAACTTTCTCCTTTCTTTAACAACCCTCCCCCTCTAATAACCCATCTCCCCCTTCTTTCTACCTTCCCCACTCTACCTCTCTCCCTCCCCCACATTTCTTCTAAACACAAAACCCAAAAAGGAAATCCCATGTTTCTTGCCGTCACATCCTATTACACGTCGACCAACTGCCAATCCCATCCCCACTCTCCACCTCGCAGATGCTAAAGAACACCACTGTATATTGTAACCTCACCCGCTTCTCCCCCCTCCCCCATCCTTCTTCATCCAACCTCCCTTACTCCTAGCAATACGTAACTGAACGAAGCATACTGAT
>NW_024733126.1:13580010-13593659 GCF_018991925.1 Homarus americanus | reverse complement strand
ATCGATAACTGGATTTCGGTTACGTATTTAACGCTAGTGAAAGGCACCATGTTTAACGCCTGTATAATGTACCTGTATAAGAACCATTGTACCTGTATAAGAATCATTGTACCTGTATATGCATCATTGTACCTGTATAAGAATCACTGTACCTGTCTAATAATCACTGTACCTATATAAGAATCACTGTACCTGTATAAGAGTCACTCTACTTATATGGACAATCTTTAATCAATAATATACATAAATTAAAATCCAGTTCTTGCTTTAAAACTTTCTCTTAATATAAATTCTGGCACCTTATATACATATAAATCACGGTCCTGATATGGAACTATGATGGTGTGTGTGTGTGTGTGTGCGTGTGTGTGTGTGTGTGTGGGATTCGTGTTAGGTCTTGTTTATTTTATACTGTGAGGATTTATCGATGCTGGAGGTTAATGTGGTTTGTTTTTTTTGCCTTCTGGAGATTGTCGTAGTTTGTGACTGGTGGTGAGGGAGACGGTGAAAACACGTTCAATATAGGTACACAACACCAACGATCATCAAATAACATTAAATAACACAAGAAATTACAGAAAATCAACAAGTTATATATATCCTGCAATGTGATTCGTAATCGCTGGCCTATACAAAATTCCCCTACTCTCCTCCTCAAAAAAAAGAATAAATTATACACAATCACCCACAGTTTTAGGGTCTGGCTACCTTATTATGACATGTTATAAATTATGGCCCTGTTTCTCTATTGTAAAATGCTTTTAAAACACTACGCCTTGTTAAAAGTAGCCAAGAGCTCATTAACTTTTGTGTACAAAATATACGTATCGGTTTTTTCATTTTATAGGTCGGAGAAAATAGAGTATACTGTTTTACGGGTAACTCGAGAATCAATAAATTGTATTTATGGGTGATATCATCAGAACCTTGCTAACTTAGGTATAATGTGTGTCTCTTTTCTCTCAATCTCTCTTTTTTTTTTTTTTGTTTTTCTTTTTATCTCTCAATTTAACCAACTGTCTACTTTAACATATCTCATTCTCAGTCTACCTTTAGTTCTGTTTAAGTCTCTCCATTTATCCTATCTGGCCGTTTATCTGTCTGTCTCTGCCTCTCTCTGCCTGTCTCTTTCTCTCTTCTTTACTGTTTCTTGGTCAGTAACTTATTCCCAGCAGTTACGAACGCTGAAGCACTAGCATAAAGTTTAACTAAAGCTCGAACTTAAAGCATTTCTCTCAGCTTCTCGTCAGTATGTACTTTCTTTTATAACATTTTACTTCATCCTCCTTCCTTCCCTCCTATTTCTCCACATAATCTCTCTCTCTCTCTCTTTTTTTTTTTTTTTTTTTTTTTTTTTTTTTTCTCCTCTTTCTTATTTTCTCCCTCCCCCTTCTCATCCTTTCCTTTCTCTCTCTCTTCTTTTCACCCTCACAAACCACTCTTTCCCTTCTCACTCTCTCCTCTTCTTTCTCCTCACTCTACTAACTTCTTCCCTTCTCTCTAATAAATTCTCCTCTCTACTAACTTTCTCCTTTTCTTTAATAACTTCCTCCCCTCTCTCTCTCTCTCTCTCTTAATAACTTCATCTCCTTCTCTCTTTCTTTCTCTACCTTCCTCATCTTCCTCTCCTCCTCCCCCATTTCTTCTATAACGAGCAGATATACCCTTAAGGAATGGTTATGGGAAATCCCGTATGTTTTCTGCCGCTCGATATCCTATTACACGTGCGACCAACTGCCAATCAGCCCCCTCTCCACCTCGCAGATGCTATGAAGAACACTACTGTATATTGTGGAAAATTTCACCCTGCTTCCTCCTCTCTCCCCCTCCCTCCTTCTTCATCCAACCCTCCCTCTTTACCCTCCCCTCTACACATACTCACCCCCTATCACCCATCTACCTCCTCCTCCAAGTCTCTACAACCCCCCCCTCCATCTCACATCCACCCACCTCCACCAACACCCCCTTCCACATACCTACCCCCCCCCCAACACCATCCTTCCTCTTCCAGCAGACCCCCCTCTACACATTCGTCCCCAACACCCTCCTTCCCACCACCTCCTCCAACTCCCTCAACACATTCAACTCCAACACCACCTTCCTCCTCCAACCTCTCCCTCACCACCACCGACCTACCTACCATCATGCTGAGAATGCTGTAGCGTCACCTGCACTCCAGCCATCCGTAACAACGAAGTATACTGTTATGTTTCAGTCGTGAATCTGTTTTATGTCATAAATTCATAGAGATAAAAAAGTGGGAATATTAGAGTATTTTTGAGTCTCTAGGAGTTGACTAGTAAGGATTTGGTGTGTTTATTATTCTGGTGTGTGTGTGTGTGTGTGTGTGTGGCGTCACGTTTCTGGGTCGTTCAACTCTCGTGCTCTGATGTCACGACGCCCTTCCAAGAGTAGGTGTCTGGCATTGAGGTTTATTCATTATTGAAGTTATTATTTTAGTATTGTTATTATTATCAATATTTTTTTTCCGTAGTGTTTGCTTCGCCTGATCCTTCACTGCCACTCTCGACAGCTTCGTGTGTGTAAATATGTTACGACCCTAAGATATAACAGGCAGAAACTCCCAAGCTTAAGTCAAGTCAAGTGTGCACAAGAAGCTCATGCAGTATTCAACGAGCATTAATTATACCGATATTCTATTGCAAGAACCAGTACGCGTGCGTGTGTGTGTGTGTGTGTCTCATCGAGTTGAATGAAGACTCTAATTTAGGAGTGAGGAAGCAAGAGAGAATTAGGCAAGTGCGGTGCATACAAGGGGTCAGCCAGCGATGAGGCAACGCGGCCGTTCAATGAGGGTGAGCAGGGACTTCTTCTTAAAGGGCAAGAGGCAAGGCAGAATGGGCAAGGAGTATAAAAAGTTAAGAGGTATTTAGGGTGGGATGGGATGGGGTAACTTGGAGGAAAACTTAAGCCAAGAAAGGGTAAAGCCCAGCCTCTGAACACCAGGAGAATTGATACAGGTGTTTTGTCGGCTTTGTTATGGTTACCTGCGAGATGTGACCTGTGGCAGTGGTCTCTTTCTCCCCCTCACCTCCTCTCCTTAATGCTTTCTCTTAAATGGTCTTTATGGGTTAAGCATTTTTCTCCCTTAGTGAGCCGCCCCTTACCGTGTCTCTCCCTCACAAAAATCATGCTCTGCCCTCTTTCTCTCACTGCATTTTCTCTTACAATGAAGTTCTCAGGGGAAATGCAACACGGTTCCTCACTGCACCCAACCACACCCCTATGGTGGCACGCCCTTGCAAATGCCAGACGAAATAAACTTTCACTGTGGGGTGAAGTTGTTCCTGTAGGCCTGACGACCCGTTAGGTACAGTGCATATACAGCACGTAATAGCTTAAGCATTTGCTTTCAGTATACAAGGAGATAGTGTGGTTAGCACTGCATTCAACATCCTTCATTTACTCAACTGTAAAGTCAGGTACCTTTTCGCAACTGGGTGAACTGAGCGCGAACCAGCAACCCTAAGGACATAGCACGAGCACTGTAACCACTAGGCCGCTGCACCACCAGTTTAATACAACACCATTCCAAACAATCTAGTCTCCCTGTCACGCTGCACCTCTTTGTTATTTTACGTTTTTCCTAACTGCAGCTCCTACTGTTTCACTGCCACCCCTCCAAATACCTCCTTTTACACTCTTCCTAACTACACCTTCTCTCACATTATCTCCTCACCCCTCACTTACACACTCGTATATCTTTTTTTTTCCTCCAAAGCAAAGTTTTCCATCAATAAACAAGAGTCATGTAATTGTACTGCTTCACTCATACGACCCTTCACCCTGGTTGACCTGTTCACCTTTTGAGGCTACTATGACGTGATTCCCCTTTCTAAAACTTTTTAATTTGTCCTAAACTTTCCCACTTTTCCTCCTCCTCCTTCTCCTCCTCCTCCTCTTCCCTTCTGTTCCATCCATCCATTATCTCTTTCACCAAACGCACCTTTCCTCTATATCCGTACATCCTCCTCCCCCTCCCCAATTTCTCTTCTCTCTTCTTGTTGCTACTTAATTCGCTACCCTCATCATCTCCTCTCCCGCACTTGTCTCCACCATAACCTCTTCCTCTTCTCTCCATCACCATCACCACTACCTCCTTCTGATCTCCTAGCCTCAACCCCCTACCTAATAAGCTTCCCATCACCTGTCATAATCATGCCCTCACTACCCCATTCCCTCTCCCCTTTCGTCCTTTATTATTTCTCTTATTCTTACCCTTTCTACCCACCCTTCCCAATTTCTTCCTCTTCCTCTCATCCTTTTCCAAACCCACTGCCCTTTCTTTCCAATTTACCATTCTCTCTCTTATCCCACCATATCTCACCATTCTTCCCTTCCCTCACCTGTCCTCCACCTAACATCCCCTTCCCGTCTACCCTCCCGTTTCTCGCTCTCTAATCCATCCTGCTACTTCTTATTTCCTCCTTACCTTCTTCACACAATACGTCGTCTGCGTTATCTTCCTCTCTCAACCACTCCCCCTTTCCCTCACCCCCTCCAACATTCCCTTCCTCATTTCTATTCTCCTCAACATTCTCCCTATATTACCAGTCTCCTACCCTCACGCCTTCCATTCCCCAACCACTCCCTCCCTCCCTTCCTCCCTCCCTCAAGCCTCCATCCCTCACTCCTGCCATCCCACCTCCCATTCTCCATCCACTCCCCCTCTTCTTCCTTCCCTCCCAATCTCCAACAACTCCCCCTCCCCCCCTCGTGGTCGTGTCCCTGCCCAGCCATAGCGACTATAGTTAAGTGGTAGAGCTCCATTTGTCTGACAACTTCAACAAGGACCCAACAGCAGCTTGCCGGCATTACCACGGGTATATTTCAGTACTTAGTCCTTTACTTCCTCCCGATGGCTGCCGTTGTGCCTTGTTCCTAAAGGGGGGGCCAAAGTGCACGTTATTCCCCCCCATTTTATCAGATTACTCCAGTCCCTTTCCTCCTTTCGTCTCTCTCTCTCTCTCTCTCTCCCACCTGCCTTTCCTCACCCACCTACTTCTTCAATATCCCCCCCCCCCACACTCTCGCCTCCTCTCTCTTACCTTCTCTTCCTTTTCCTTGTTCACTTACCCTTCCTACTCCTTTCCCTAAACCTCTTTCCCTTTCCAATAACCTTATTCCATCCACTACTCCACC
The DNA here is from genome assembly GCF_018991925.1 of Homarus americanus. NCBI lineage: Eukaryota > Metazoa > Arthropoda > Malacostraca > Decapoda > Nephropidae > Homarus > Homarus americanus. The sequence continues at coordinate 13,588,496 of NW_024733126.1, read as the reverse complement.
CCCACGCCTCCCCTCGACCGTCTCCCCCCGCCTCCCCTCCCCACCACAACATTGCAAACTTCGACACCTGCCCATTATATTTTTTTTCCTTCCTGTAAGAGGATACCTAAGTTTCGTGTGTATACAAGATGTAGAGACACACAGGCTGCTACACACTTCTACTTGATTAAAAGCGCTTTGAGTGAAATCATTGTCGTTATTGATATATTGTTAAGGTACAAACAGGTCCCACACGTCATAGGGCAGTGTTGACACAACACACTAAATAACAAGCCCTCGGTATATAAGGACGGAGGCACTGCACTCTTTCGCCTTCACAGACCCAACTGTAACATAAGACACCCATTTACAGCTGGGTAGACTGGGGATGCATCAGGGTCGAACTAGCTACCCTTAGGAAGGACAAATGGTGAGCGCTGTATCCACTCAGCCTTCACACCTCATATCGTCATGTTGATTAACATAGAACTAACATGGAGAGAATAATTACTATATATAAGGCAATGTCAGTTAATGACTTTATATCCATAGATTGGCAATAGTAAACAAGAAGGTCACACGTAAACCACTAGAAGTTTCATATACATTTCATCAACGACGTATTTTGATGAGTTCTGAAAGAATCTAATGTTGGAATTCTGACCCAATGAACTGTTACCACCGTAAATCTATCTTACTAGTTTACTTTGTTACGCCCAGTAGCAGTGACGGTGTAAATCATGTCAGGAAATTCATGGAATAAAGAAATTTAGAAATCAGTGAAGATTGGTTGAGGTTCCCACAGCGTCAAGTATATCATTACCTCCTGACAATTCGTGCCTTCGGGCGAAATGGGAAAAGCAATCGCTGAACAATGTCTCGTTTTCGTAGGGACGGACCACAAAGCATTGTTGAAAAAATAACCGTTCGTCTAAAATCAGATGTAGAAGCTAAACTAACTCCCCACGTCCTCCGGAAGTGTATATATGAATATTCAATATACCAATAACTTCCTGCCTTAGTGAAGACTGTGAGGTGGGTAATGCTGGCCAAAACCTGGGTAGTGTGTTGACAAGACCAAGGTGTGATTTTATGATGATTCACTGTTAGTAACCTTCATCACAAATGTTCAGGTAAGCAGCCCAGCACACGGTAATCAGTTTAGCTCCAGGCATTATCCACTCTATGATCACCCGTAGCAAAGTGCCTTCAGTATGGGTTTCTACAGCCACTAAGAATATGTTACGTGAATTTCACTCAAGTCTCTCACCGACCCACTGTTGTTTTAAGAGTCTTCCACGATTATATTTGCGTTTCCCAAACTTCGCCTCGTTTTATCTCGACGATTTTGCCCGGACTGCCAACCGTCGTACAGTTTGTATCACAATAAAACGCTGACGGTTCCCGACAAAATGACATCCAGTCCACGACAGTTTTCTACTACTCTCAATTTCATGACAAATCTCAGACACTGATAGTCTGTGTAGCACATAAAAGTAAGCAAACTAAAACAACTTGTTCCAACGACAGTTTACAATGTTCAAAAACTTTCCCTCTGTAAACATACTGTTTATACGTACAACGTTCTTCACACGTATCGATATTGTGCACTTTATCACAGCAAAGCCTTGTGTTCACGTACACAGTTTCACAGTCAATCATAACTGATGATGAATTTGGATAGACTTGGATGACTGAACGACATTAACGGTCAACTTAGAAGACAACACTGCTTACTCGTACAATAACAAAACATCTAGAAAATTAAAAATTTTCGGAACGTTTCAATAATATTTACAATAACGGGTTCATAGACCTATGATGACGTCATCAAAACAAACGGCAGTGGTGAAAAATATTGCAAAAGAAACGTAAAATTTTAACTGATCTAGGTCACTATGTTATTAACCTCGAAGTAAAAAGAAACAGCATTATTTAAAAAAAAAAAGGTCATAATACCTTTGCTTTAGGTTCGACTGTTACGTATACGATTACAAATATAGATTATCCTACAGCTGAAGTTACGTCAGAGTTAAATGTGTTCGAAGGTGATTCAGGTTGGATAAAGTGCTGCGTTGTAAAGAAATTGTCTGCATTATTGAACCAAATTGCCTCAGTTGATAAAATTGGAACAAAATCAGGAAACCATGTTTAAATGGGAGTAAATTAGGCATCCGTTAGTGTAATAGAGAAAAATACCCATGTGATGAGTTACTTCTACGCCATTAATCCTCATTCTTCCCTCCCCCTCACATCCTCCCCCTCCTTCCTTCCTTCCCCACTCTCTCCCTCACAATATGCTTTATGTATCATACCTTCCCTCTGACTTTCCCTCATTCCCTCATTCCCTCATTCACAATATCTCACTCACTGCACTTTCCCCTTTACATCAACTGTCTGCCTCCCCCCCTCCCTATCTCTCTCAGTTACTTCTCTCCTCATATCCTCCTCCTTTCCCACCGTCACAACACCCTCATGATACCCTTTTGTTTCCTCGTTCACAGTACTCTCCAGCCCTCCCTCCTTCACTTTCTCACTCCTTCCATTCCTCCTTCACCCCCTCCGCCCCCCTTCCCTCTCTCTCCCAGAACCCTCCCTCCCTACCTCCCTCTCCCCCCTTCCCTCCCTACCACCAGTGAACCGTACCCGCTTAATAAATACGAGCTAAGATGAGCAGTTGAGGGACAAGATAACAGGTTTCAACAAAGATATATAATTCAAGCCCTCCGTCCCTTTTCTTACTTATTTTCTTCCTCTTATCTTAACTTATCTTTGGTCTTGCTTACAAGTATAGTCTCAAGGAGGAGTAGGAGGAGGAGTAGGAGTAGGAGGAGGCGTCGCAGGAGCAGTAGGAACAGCTTGAGGATTAGTTATATACGGGTGCGTGACCAGCAGGATATTTTAGCTGGGAGGTACCTTAGGGCATAATGCTGTAATGTCTTCATCGTCTACCGAGAGAGGCCGTCTGGGGATAGCAATTTTTCGCAGGTCATCCTTGTCCGAGTAAGGAGTTGCAGTGGGAGGATTAGTAAGGGGATTAAAGTTAGGAGGATTAATATGAAGATTAGAGTTACATTCAGTAGGAAGATTAGTTTAGGATTATTAAAGGGATTTGAGTTAAATTCAGCAGGAGGATTAGTATGAAGATTATTGGAGGGATTAAAGTTATATTCAGCAGGTGGATTAGTTGAGGGATTTGAGTAATATCGTGTAAGGGGATTAGAGAGAAAAGACATATTGAAGGATTAGTAGAGGGATTAGAGACTAATATCATTTAGAATGATTAGCAGGTGGATAACCGAGCATCCTAGCCTCATTATATCCTTCCGTCCTTTTCTTGGAATATAAAGATAGGATTCCATTTGGGGGATTAGAAACAAATCATCCAAATCTCTCATCTCATTATCTCTCGTTTGGGAGAAGGATGGCATGCCGTTGAGAGAGAGAATGTCCTATCCTCTCCTATAGCTGGATAGATACAATTAAAATAATGATCATTGGACACAGAAGCAAAGTGATGATAACTGAGACTAAGGTGACAAGAATAATGAGAATAATACCTGTACAACTGAACAATAGATAGAACAGGAAACAAAATTGCTCTATGATATTCAAGTGACATTGAACAGGGATAAAGAGAGGTGAACAGTTTGAAAAAAAAATGAACAGGGTCAAACAGTGGAGGTGGATAAGTACAAGGAACAGGATAGAACAAGAGCAGTGAACAGGATTAGAGGAGAGGAGTGAACTGGTTTGACTAATAAAAGTGAATATTGTTGAACACTAGAAACGAACAGAGTTGAACAAAAGAGATGAACAGGTTAAACGAGTGGATGGATTCAATAAGTTTGATTAAGAGAAATGAACAAGGTTTAACTAAAATATATGGAACAGGATTTAACGAGGGAAAATTAGTAGGTTGAACAAAAGAACAAAGTTAAATGACTGGAGTAATATAACCAGATAATCACTTCTGTTTATGACTGACTAAATTCCCATGACAATATATTCCCTAAACCACAAACAAAATAAATAACTAAAAAATTAATAAAATAAACATAAAATAAATTTTCTTGGTGGTGATTGCAAGCAGTAGATAAAAAACAAACAATATTGTATATTTTAGATAACACCTTATTCATAGTGTATACATACTCGTATACGTATATATGTATGTAATAAAAAAAACAAGATGGTAAACGAATATATTAAGCTAATTTGTTTTTTAAAGCTGTATTTCCACGTTTGATTTATGTATTTTGTTCTCTCACTTACTTGTTGTCTTTTATTACCTATTATTTATCCTTTTATCGTCAATGGTAATAACATCTTTATAGCTTTTCCTTCTCCATTTAACGTTTTATTTCTTAATCTTAGACCAATTATTGTTTTGCATATGAAAATGACTTTATTTTTTCCTGTTATGTAATGATTTCTCTTGTTAAGTATTTATTTTTACGATTTGCTCCTTCCTCTCCCTTTCTTTGTCTCTTTTTCGTGCCCTTTGTCTCTCTCTGTCTCTCTTTCGTGCCCTTTGTCTCTCTCTCTCTCTCTCTCTCTCTCTTGTATTCCGAGACCCTTGTTTTTTCTCTTGTTTTCCGATTTTCACTGATTTATCTATCTATCTATCTATCTATCTATCTATCTATCTATCTATCTATCTATCTATCCATCTATCTATATGGGAAGAAGTATGGTTGGTGCTAACAATAGATTTCCAACGAAGCAAAACTTAAATAGAAAATGATAAAAAAATAATAATATTCCTTGAGGGAGAGTGTGAATAATGTTATCCAGCCTCTATTCTTGCCCTTAACTGTCACTGAGCCCTTAAGCTACATTGCACCTCCATTATTGGTCATAAACATACAGTAAGCTAAGCCTCTGTTCTAGCCCCTTCTCCATAATCAACCCTTTAGGCCTGGACCGCACTAAAGGTCATTATATACTGTACAATGACTGGCTTCACAAAACTCTCTTACCCTTTACAGTTATGGGCCAGACATACTCTTCAGCCTTGGTTAATAATCAGAGGGTCTCCACACCCTTGACTAGAAACCATATCGATGACTGTCTGCTATTCTAAGTTTCGTCTATAATCGAGCCTTTGGACGCGAACTGAGCCTTTGTTTATAATCTATCAAGAAATCAGCACTGACTTGGTGCTTTAGCCTTTGTTTGTGATTATAACTTTAAAACTAAAGTATTCCTCTGCCGTCTTGGCTATGACACTGTCCCTAATTTCCACTTTGCTTTTAACTTTGAGTATATAATAAACTATATGAGTTTGTATGGAGCTTACAATCAAAATCAAATTAAGTAACTCTCTGCAACTTCAGTTCTTTTGCCCTTGATGGCAATCACGAACCTTAGGGTCAGAGCTCGGCAAGTGGCAGTGGCCTTAGCCCTAAATGCCCTGCGGTAGTGGAGGCCAATGAGAAGTGATCGGAGTGTGTGGAGCATAGGCAAGCACAAGTTAATGTTTGTGTGGCGAGCGGCTGCTGCAGATAGCCTCCCAACACTTCAACTCTCGCCTCCTCCTGTTACCTTCGTCTCTCTCTCTCTCTCTCTCTCTCTCTTGTATCCCGTCCATCTCTCTCTCATTCTCTCTCTTCCTCTCTCTTTACATTACTTCCCGTCCCCCTCGCTTTCTCTCTCTTTCTCTCAGCTTCCTTCCTCTCCCCCTCCCTCTCTTCTTTACCCTTTCTCTTCAATTTTACATCTCGTCCGTCTTCTTCTAAAGGTACTATCTTTCGTCAGCATGCATCACATTAACCCTCTCCCTCTCCCTTTTTCTTTCTATATCTCTCCTTCCTGCTACCATCCCACCATTTTCTTTCTCTCTCTCTCTCCGTCTCTCGCGTTGTCTCTATCTTATTATCCTTCTCTCTCTCTCTCACACACAGCCATCAGCCAGGGGTCCTGTCCTGTCCATCCAGTCAGCCAACTTCACCCCCCCATCCCCCCAGCCTTAACCCCCCCTCCCCGAGCTCCAGCCGTCCACGTGATAACTCCAGTGCGTGCTTGGAAATATACCAATTACTGTCAAACAACCGTTCGTTTGCACAAGAAATAGAGATATTAAAATTGGAAATATAGTGCGACCTAAGCATTTGCTGGCTGACTGGCTGGATGGCTGGCTGGCTAGTTCTTAGGTTAGCTACTAGTACCTCACCTCACCCCGCTAGCTAAATTCCTCGCAGGCTGATAATTATATTGATCTCTCTCTCTCTCTCTCTCTCTCTCTCTCTCTCTCTCTCGCAAAGTGTTGGCCAAGAGCTTGCATGTTCAGGGACACGTTCGACAACATCTCTGAACCGTGTGTTGGCGGGTGTTTTGTGCACGAATCAAATATTTAATAACATGTTAAATCTTAAGGGGGACAGGGAAGGGGAGGGTTACATCTGGCGTTAGTAACCTCTCTCACACATACAGACAGACAGACACACCCACACACATATAGACACAGATAAGCTCATAGACACACACACACACACAAAGGATAAACGTAAAAATATAGTTCCTTTCTTTTTTTTAACTAATAGACAACATAGAGGTTGGTACGTTGAATTTCCCCGCGTTTTCTTCAGTTTTAGAGATCGACTTCTTGAGGTTTCTTCCACCCGTAGCCTGGTCTGTTTGACTTGTTTTGGTTCCTTTTTCACTTGGTATCATCACTTTTCCAGAATTGTTTCGGATGCTCTTGTGTTTTGTATTTATGTTATCTTTCTATTGGTAGTTTTTCCTTTTGAGGTTTCCCTTTCCTTGTTGTCCGTTTTCTCTGTTTCTCCTTCTGCCTGCTGGTCCCCGCTCTTGCCCGTACCTCGTTCCAGCCGTTTGCTATCGATCAGTTCCTAATTCCAGTTTCTCTCTCTCTCTCTCTCTCTCTCTCTCTCTCTACTTTCACTTCGTTACTCTTTCTTTCTTCACTCTCCCCCTCCTCAGCTCTTTCACTCTCTCTTACTTTGTCTGTCTGTCTGTCTGTCCCCCTCTTCACTCTCTCTCACTCTCCCAGCCCCCCTCTCTCTCTCCCTCTATTTCTATGAATTTCCCGACGAATCTCTTCTTAACTTTTGAATCCATTTAATTAAAGCTTCGAATATCTCCTCGTTAATGGCTCCTTTCCCCTATTTCCTCCTCTTTGTTTCTCATCCAGTTATCCGGAATTTCCCTTATATTTCGATTCTCTCCTTCCCTCTCATTTACCATCTTGTCACCTACGCCTTTTCCCCCTTTATTGCTTTTACACCCTATCCGTTCCTCGTAACATGGAGGTCCTTTTCTAGTGCGTATTTTGCATATTCATCATTATTGCCTTTCATTTATTCCACTTATATCAGTGTTTTTTTTCCTTCCTTTGGTTATTAATTTTATTCTGTTTGTATCTGTATTTTGTTTATTTTTTTATAGTATTTTTATTTGTGTTGTAATAAGGAAGTATAATTTACTCTACTTATTTACTTGTTGCATGTTATTATTATTATTATTATTATTATTTTTATTATTATTATTTTATTTTGGGGTCGCTTAAGTTTGAGAGTCTTAACTAAAAACATTAAATAATTTTGTCGTCATTAAACAGGTGGTCGTTGTATAATACATTGTCGTTATGCAATACACGATCATCATAAAACACGAAGTCGTCGTGTGATACGTGGTCGTCACACGAGGTTTTAATCTTATACTGACCGTCATACAACACGTGGGCATCACTCAACACGTGGTCGTCACATACACAAGACTGCCAGTCACAGCAGATGGTCGCTACCTGCCTCTTTTTACTCGTCCTCGCCAGTGGTATAAAGTAATTCCACCCCTCCCCCCTCACCACCCCTCACTGACCTTGACCTTTGACCTCTTCATCATTATGTCGATCTTACTAAGTTCTGATACTGATGTTGACGTGAATGATCTAATACTTGCGAACTGACAGCCTCACTCACGCTTGAATCGATTACAGTATCGTCTTTCTGCTTGAGATGGGGAAATAAAAGCTCTTCTCACCCATTTACCCTCACCTTTCCCCAATGGTCTCTCTCTCTCTCTCTCTCTCTCTCTCTCTCTCTCTCTCTCTCTCTCTCTCTCTCTCTCTCTCTCTCTCTCTCTCTCTCTCTCTACTCTTGCTTTTTCCGTCTCTCGCGTCTCTCCTTTCACTCACCCTCCATATCTCTTCCCCTCCGTTTTCTTATATATTCCCTCTTCTTCCCGCATTCTCTCCTGCCTCTTCCGCCTCACCATTCTCCCTTCCTTCTCTGACATTTCTCTTACCTCCTTCTATCATTTTCTCCTTCACCCTGTTCCCCACTACTAATTCTCTTCCCTATACGCTCCCTCTATTCCTGAATTCTCACATTTGTTTCTCCCCCTTCTCTTCCACTACCTACCCTCTTCCTTCTCCCCCTATCATCGTCTTCCTTCTCCCTTATACCTTCTCTTATATTTTCTCTGTATTTTTCTCCCCTTTATCTCCCCCTTTTCTATTTTCCACTGTCTGCTTCTTCTGTGCT
>NW_024733126.1:13477510-13575010 GCF_018991925.1 Homarus americanus | reverse complement strand
CACCTCTCTTTCGCCCCAAGATGCCAACTCTATCCTCCCCGTTACCTCCTCCAGTTTACCATTTGCAGTTTCCACCGTCAGTAAACATGATGCTTGATGTTGGAGGGAGGGTTCCTTCAGAAGCATCTTGACAGATAGCCAAGGAGAAGAATTTATTGACCAATCCATTTTTCGAAGTCATTCTGGGGTCAGAATTTGGACTTCTTCTTATGGAATATGACCCATAAGGCTCGTAAACAGCTCGGCCCGTGGCGCCTGCCATACACACCTAACTCCTGCAACATGTGTTAGGTCTGTAGGGAAGATGAAGGAACAGGAATATTCCTTTATATATATATATATATATATATATATATATATATATATATATATATATATATATATATATATATATATATATATATATATATATATATATATGTATATATTAACGTAAAACAAATGAAATTTTATCACACTTATTTTCTTACTAGCTGACGGTAACGACTCCACGGGAATAGTATGTTGAATCATTAACAGTATTACCAAATGTAATCGTAACCATGAGGGGTGAGTTGTTTGGTTTAATACAATCATTATAATAATGTGTAGTAAATGATGCAGCTCTTGGCTCAGGAGTAGTTAATAATTATTTATTCCTATACACAGACAACTTAATACAGCTGTCAATAAAACGCGCAACAAATTGCGTAAGTTGAATGTAGATAAATATGAAAAATCATCATCTCCTTTGAAGCTGCACAAGTCCATAAACTCTGAGACTGAATGAGTCTTTTCATTGTTAGTATTACGAACTGTGGATGATGTTCCCTGTCCGTGAGTTGTTATACATGTCACTGACCCTCACACATAAATTATTTCTTAATTTGTTCAAAATTTCACCAAAAGAACATTCCAACACGTCGATTTGAGTTTCGGGTTAAACAGTTGAATTCCCTCTATTCAGTCTCACTAATACCTGAAATATATATTTTAATTTATCTTTATTTGCTTTATAAAACCCCACATTCTGTTAGTTCTTAATACCATTTTTCTTTTAGAGTGTTAGTTTTGGGGTTCTTATAACACACACACACGCACGCACGCACGCACGACACGCACGCACGCACGACACGCACACGCGCACACACACACTAAATTTAGACCTTCCCTATCCTCCTCCTGCCACTGTCTACACTCTTCTTTGTGATGCCTTTCAAGTATTCATACAATCATGAAATCTAGGTAAGAGGAGATTGAATAATTCTTTATAATATAGGAGCAGCTTAATATTTCAACTCCCTTCACAGCCTCTCACCATCAACCCCATCCCTGAGGCCCCCAGGACCCTTATTGTTCATTTTTACTTTAATTCCATAATTAGATGGCTGGGGGCGTATTTTCCTCTAGGGGAATAGTTTGTTTTTATTGCGAATGACATCGTTATAAAGAAAGAATTTAAAATGGATGATAATACAAATGAAGACGTTATCATTTTGTATAAAACTACACAATGGAGAAAATGTATAGACAGTGACAAAGCAAACACATTCAAATATTACTGATACCCTAGATTTTACAAGAGGGTACAGAAAGAGACTCTCCCTCCTCCTTCTTCAAAAATAAATTCGACAACACAAGAGTGACAACGCGAGCATCCAAACGAGATGAAAGAGAACAGAGCCCCTAAGTCGTAAAGAAAAAAAACCTTCGCGGAACGACTCTGCGAAATTTGGAAATATTCGGTGGGTGGCCGTGTGGCCCCTGGCTGGCTGGCTGGTGCGTCGCTCTTGGGGAAGAAGCGCCCGGACCCGACATCTCTTATTCATGACGCGAGCCCTGACGGGGGAGGTTTTAACGAGAGGTTTAAAGGGATTTCCAGGGTTTTAAGTCTCTATCTTTGCTTAGGTTTTTAACTATTTGGATTTGGATTCACCTGTTTTAATTCCCTAACTTTATTTCGTGAAATTTTTGTCTCTGATTCCATTTTTAAAATATCTAACTTTGATTCTGATGTTTTATTACGAAAACTTTACTTATTTAAACATTTGTCTTTACTTTTTATTCTTTGCTTACAGCTAAGCTTAAGCCTTTGTCTTTATTTGATTCTATAACTTTACTAATAATATAATTAAGGTTTTGACCTGGCCCAAGTTTTACCAATAATAACTTTAAATTTGTTTGTTTTAATGATGAATAAGTTTGTCTTGATTACAGTCTTGTTTTGATCTATTGTCTTTGCAGATATTTAAACCTTTGCACTTTGATTAAATTGTCTTAATGTGTTACTTGATATTTGCGGTTTTAGTTTTTTTAATAATATATTTTTCTTAAATATTAAAATCCTACTGTGTTAATTCAACTTCTAACTTCCGTATTCTCTTAAGTTTTAAACAGTGGAAGTTTAATCATCTGGTTCAGTCTATATCATCGTCCGGGATTCAAATCTTCAAGTTTTCTTATTACTTTTTCAATATATCTCCTCAGGTGTTTGTGTGTTTAGATAAGTTTTCCCAACATTAGGATTGTGTTGCGTCTGTGTTGTACGCCGACTTAGTAAGCAACCGTAAAGTGTATTGTGTTGAGAATTTCTATGGTAATTTACAAGATTTAAGTGGCTGTTAACGAGATTTTGAAGAGGGTTTAACGAGCGTTTAAAGGTGCCTTAACCAGCTCACATGTCCCTCTAAGTCTATCTCAGTTATTATTTATCATTTTGGTTCTATCATGAACTCTAAGAACACCTCATTATAAAAGTCAATTTCTTTAACAATAAACATCAGTCTGAAGGTTTTGTAATATGACTTTCGGGTGAGTTGAGAAAGACTTCTATTGTAGCTTTATACAATGGCCAACGGGTCTACTTTACAATGGCAAGGGTTGACTCGTTGGTCGTAACTGTATGGACAAGGAGGAGCGCCGGTACATAAAGATATATGACAAATTTTAAAATATGACAAACAGCAAGCATACTGTAGCAACATCATCAAAATCATAATGATAATTGTAATAAAGATGAATAATGATAATAATAATAACAATAATGATAATGATAATGATAATGATGATAATAATAATAATTAATAATAATAATAATAATAATAATAATAATAATAATAATAATAATAATAATAATAATAATAATAATAATAATAATAATAATAATAATAATAATAATAATAATAACACCATTCATATTCTGTTAATCTTGGGGTATCCCTTTAAGGTTAACAAGGTCAGGTGTGGAGGTGTTTGTGTCACCTGGAAATAATTATGCCTCGTGGATTCACCTGTCAACACAACCACTCATTCTACCTTCACCCTCTCGCTATAAACAAACAGTATTTATTATGATAATTAACTGCTAATATTCACCATTTTGAGGAGATGAGTTTTATTGTGATATTGTCTGTATGTCTGTTTGTTGTATATCTCTCTCTCTCTCTCTCTCTCTCTCTCTCTCTCTCTCTCTCTCTCTCTCTCTCTCTCTCTCTCACTTTTCCATCTTCTATCTCCCTCTCTTTTTCTTTCACTGTTTTTGTGTTGCTTTGATATCATGTTCTTTCTTCTCATCTTCTCTCATTCTTTCTAATTTGCTTCCCTCTCCCCTTCCTACTTTCTGATCCTCGCACTAAGCTTTTTATCCCTATTATATCTTCCTCCCTTTACTTTCTATGTCCCTCTTACTCTTTCTCACTTCTCATTTTTATTCTCCGTCTCACTCCCACTCTTTCTCAAACTTTTACTGTAAATCATTCTCCAATTCCTACTCCCCACGTTATCTTACACCCTTCCTCTCACTTTTACTCTCATTCTTCCTCTCCCTCTGCCTCTTCTTGTCACTTTCCTTCCACTTTCTTATCATTTTACTCTCTCTCTCTCTCTCTCTCTCTCTCTCTCTCTCTCTCTCTCTCTCTCTCTCTCTCTCTCTCGTTTCGCTCATCTACTTACTCTTAATTTTGTCTCTCCATTTCATTATTGTGCTTCGTCTTTCTTCTCTCTCTCTCTCTCTCTCTCTCTCTCTCTCTCTCTCTCTCTCTCTCTCTCTCTCTCTCTCTCTCTCTCTCTCTCTCTCTCTCTCTCTCTCCTTCTTCTCTCTCCTCAACTTCTCCTTCCTCCCCTCCTCCTCTCACCATAGCATACAAGTCCCCCACCCCCAACGTTGATGATTGGTGGTAGTCGTGGTAACGGTGGTGGGTCGTGGTGATGGTGAAGGTGGTGGTGGCGGTGTTGGTAAAAGTGGTGGTGATCGTGATGGTAATAATGGTACTGGTGGTGGTGGTGGTGGTGGTGGTGGTGGTGGTGGTGGCGGCTGTAGTGGCGGTGGCGGTCTCGGGGCCCGTGCATATAGATTCCTCATGTTAATGTAGGAATCGACGAAACTCATTAAACTTTACGCATCCCCGTTAACGACTTTTAAGAACTTTTCCCCAAAATCCACTATGAAACACCCGGGCTAGATCTAGCACGGATAAATCACGGGTTTATGAGAGCCGTTGCATTCGATGGATCGTCCATTGGGTGGGTTATCCGTATTGGGCAAAAGAAAGAAAAGAGAAAGAGAAAGAGACCGAATTGTATTTTATGCGGGACTTTCTTACCTAATATTCGAGGTGAAAGTCTGAAGAGAAAAAAAAATAGAAAGTTAGGATTATTTACCGTTGTGGGTATTGTGAGTGAGTGGGGGGGGGAGGGGTGGTAGGGAGTGGTTTATTTTGGCTTTAGGGATATGGTCATTAGTATCATGGTTACATGGGCGGAAATCATTCCCAAATAGGATGGTTCACGATCCTTCATGCTAGTATATCTGGCCTAATGACTCCTCGTATTAAGAAACCTCTTCAAAGTTCTTTTTTTGCCCTTTATCATTTTTGTTTTGTTTTATTCTTTATGGTATTGACACTAAAACTTAATTCCAACAGGATTACGTTAATATACACTTTAGCTGTCTATAATCCAAACGTCCGTCCGGTGACCCAGGAGGAAGAGAAGGGGAGGGAGGAAATAAGGGATAAGGGAAGCTGTTCTAGCCCCTCAGATGGGGGTGATAAGTGCCAGTGTTCCGTGCGTGGGACATCCCGTGCCAGCAGCCCAGACACTAACTGTTATAACTGCAATTATACACACAAAAATATCGCTCCATCTGCCGCGGACTCCACAATGCCTCATCCCTATCACAACTCGAATTTCCTCCCCCCACCCCCAAATTCTGTTACGATGTTGCTTTGCCCAACGAGGGAGAAATTTATCAAAATTCGCCCAAAAGTTTAAGTAAGTAATGTTGAGGAGTACAAGCCTCTGCCTCACAAGCAAAAGTTTGTGATGTATAATACAGATAAACTTAGAAAATTTGTTCTGCACTTAAGTGAATAACGTATAACGAGAGTTTCTACATAAAGAAAGTCACTACATTAAATTATATCTAAATTTAAGTGAACGAATACGCACGCCATAGTGTACGTTATTTTACAGAACGCGAGATATATTAGTCGAGTTATCTCTGAGTTCATCAGTACATTACGTGACAGAACACCAGTTACATCGCCAGATAAGAGAGACATATGTCAAATTCGCTCTGTATTTAAGTATGTGATGTGCGGGAATGTTTGTTACTACAAGGGGGTGGGGGGAGAGGGGGGAAAGAAAGGTTAGTAGTGGGAGGGGGAGAGGGAGAGGAGATGAAGGGTTGGTTAGGGATGAATAATTGGTGGGGGATGAGGGGTTGATGGGGAGAGGAGGAATGAAGGGTTGGTGGAGGGGGGGGGAGATGTTTCATTATGGCTAACTCAGAGAGATGGTTTTGTTTTGCATAAGATATCTGGCTCTAACTTTTAAACTTGGGGAAACTAGGGAAAAAATATCGTCCCTGATAAACAGGAAATTCCCCTACAGTTCCGTAATGAATGGGGATACTTTTTTTCCTCTGTAGCGGCCGCGGTTATTGAGGCTTTCGATGCTTCCCACACATTCAGAGAAGAGAGTAAATCAAAGAAGAGAAAAAATTGGTTTTTGTGTTAGATAATCGATGATACATTGTAATTCTCCTGAACACGTAAGACTGAATTCCATCTTTAAGAAAACAAAATCTTCAGGAACGTGTAAAAGGAATGTGTAAAAATTATAATTACACCAGAAACACAAAAATAATAAAACAGTCTAAATATTATGGTCAATCAGCTGTCATCTCGTCCAAAAACTCTTTCTACTTTGCTCCAAATCACAAATCCATCATAGCTCAAGGTCACAAAGAACCCCCCCTCACCACAAAAATACAATTATCTCGACCTTTTTTTCCCTCATTTGACTATGTGAATAATTCCTTTTCGCCTTTTTTCCCCTCAAAAAGGTAAGTAATAGGAAATGTAAGGAATTTCTGGAGCCCACTTTTAATATTCCTACCTGGTGGACATTTTTGGGGAGATGATTTCAGGAAGGGGAATAATCTTTAAAGCTCCCAGAGTTAGAGTTGCTGCCTCCCCACCTCTTCCCTTTCCTCCTTCCTCCCCCAGGCCCACCTCTAGGCCTGGTGAGGTAAAACGTTTTAATGTCTCTTTTAGTGAGTGTTCCGGGTGAGACCATTAAACGCCTCTTAGGTTCCCAGGGACCAGAGTCCTTCAACCTCCACCACCACTACCACCACCGCTGCCACCTACATGACCACCACTGCCATTACTACCACCATTACCAGCACCTCTTCCGCTACCATTACCATCACCATTACCATCACCATTATCACCACTATTATCACCACCACAACCACCATCTCCACCCACTACCACCACCACATTCTCCTCCATCTCTTTCTCCACATATTTAATTGTCCACTTAATCACTTTCTTCTTTCTCTTCTTTCACCTTTACATTTCTTTCGTCTTTTTAATAACTTTTTGTCTCTTCCTTCTCTCTTCTCTCTTTCCATACATTTGCCTCTTATTGTTTGTTTTTAGTTATTTAATTTCTTCTAACTTTTCATTTCTTCCTCCATTCCTTTCAATATTCTTCATCTATCCCATTCCTCCCCCTTTCCCTTTTCTACCTTCCTCCAGGTGTATCTCTCTTCATTTCCCCCACCATTCTACTTCTTCCCTCTTCTCGAAACCTCTCACCCTGTCTTCCACTTTTTCCTATCTACCACTTTATCCAATTCTGTCTATCCACCCCCCCTCCTCCTCCTCCTCCTCCCCTTGCTGTCCCCCTCCCCTTGCTCTTTTCCTCCCCTTACTCTTTTCCTCCCCTTGCTCTTTTCCTCCCCTTGCTCTCCCCCTTCCCTTGCTCCCCCTCTTCCCGTTCGCCCTCCCCTTCAACCTTGTCTCCCCTCCTTAACCCTCCTTCGTCTTCTCTTCCTTCAGCTCTCTTTCTCTCTCTACTCCCTCACCCCTACTCCTCCTCCTTGGCCAGAACGCTGTACAGAATCCCCAGCTGCCTTTTACCCTGATTCACAAACACTTAACCTTGCCGAAACCATTAACTGCTTTATCATACACATAACATGCCATAAAATTTTTACAGCTCCTCATAATGGCCTTGCTCTCTCTCTCTCTCTCTCTCTCTCTCTCTCTCACTATAGGACATTACTGCTATAGGACATTACTGCTTACACAATCCATGAAGGCCATCTTTACCACACCCTCAAAAAAAAGGAAAAAAAATATATTTATCCAGCTATCCGTCCCAGCGCTACACGTTACCAATATCAGTGAAACTCTCCCCAAATTGGTAGGAAGTTGGGACAAACTCTTACAAGATCCTTCAGTTTTTTTTTTTTTACTTTTCTTTGGCCTCTCTCCCTCTCCCCCACAACACACCACGAGTCTGGTCCAGGTAGCCGCCCGTGTCTTGCCTCAGGACGTAAAACGCCAGATTGTGCCATAACTCATTCCCTTAAGGGCCATTAAGATTGCACATTCAAAGTGCCATTCTAGCACCACATAACTTCCCTCACTGTGTGTGTGTTTGTGTGTATGTGTGTGCGTGTTCGGGAGAGGCACTCTGCTAAACTTCCTCCCTCATTCCCTCAGTTCCTCACTCTCCCATTTCCTCACTCCCTCACTCCCACACTTCCTCACTCCCTCACTTCCTCACTCCCTTTTCTTAGACTCGACAGCAGATTACAGCTTCGTATCAAAACACAGATAAGATTCTTGAAGCGTTTCTTGAATAGTACGAGTGTTTAATTCATTCACTGTGGGTACGTAGCTGTCGTTAAACAATATATACTGCTTCCTTGTGTTAGGGATCGGATTCCTCTGTTCTGACGAAGAAGTATCTACTTTTTTCTGTATATTTTGGTATATATCTACAACTTTGTAATAACACAGATAAGATTCTCGGAGAGTTTCTGAATAATGTAGGTATTTAGCTATTTAAGTCATTTAATAAAGCTACACGATTGGCAGTGGAATTCTTACGAGGTTGAGTTTTCCTGTACTTGGTAGGAGAATTTTTATTTGAGCTGTAATGTTTACAATTTCAGAAGACCATAAAGAGATTCTTGGAGAGCTTCTGAGAAAACCAAAATAATTGTGAGTAGTTAATACATTCAGTAGAGCTACATGGTCGACAACAGCCGCTATCATGTAAAGTTTATTGTAGGATAGATCCACTTAGGTCTTCCTAGTAAATAAATATTTTCTTTTAATATTGGTATTGTCGTCTTCCTAAAATAACACCCGTCTAAACTCCACTGCAGTTCTTATTTTAAATGTTTACACCATCTTAAACTATTTTTTTTTTTAATTTTCAATGTTTTATCTACGAAAGCTAGTTATTTATCTCAAATTTGAATTTTTATACCAATCTAAACTATATTACTTGCAATTTTCTTTGTTTAACCAACCACAACTGTATCACTCTCAATACCCAATGTTTACACTATTCTAAACATTATTTTTTTCATACTGTGTTTAATGTTTACACCAAGCTAACTGCACCATGATCGTGCCGCACGGGTCATGGCGGTGACTGGGGCGGGTCATGCTGGAGTAGTGTGTGTCCCGTCAGACCAGCTTCACCACAAATGGATATCGAAACCGCGGGAGTTCTCAGCACGCTGGCCTGTGGAATGCTGTGTGGTAACGGCCCTGGGATGGTGAGACTTATGTTTTGATGAGTCTTTTTATTGTAGTTTTATTACTATTATTATTATTATTATTATTATTATTATTATTATTATTATTATTATTATTATTATTTCCAGCAAGAGTAGGATTAAAAACAGAAGGAGCGGCAGCAGCAGGGGTAGTAATATTGATACGGGGTAACGACGGTACGAAAGACAGTATCAATACCTCGTCTCTCTCCTGCTCTAGTACCGGCGAAGGACAGAGCCCCTAGTGGTGGTAATGGGGAGTGGTTGTTATTGCAGGGAGTGGGGGTGGTGGTAGTGAATGGTAGTGAGTGGTATTGGTTGTTATAGTAAGAATGGAGGTGTTGATGGTCGTGGTGGTGGTTGTTAGGGTAAGAGTAAGGGGTGTGTGTTGGTAATGGTTGCTGTTGGTGATGTTTGTGGTGGTTGATGGTGGTGGTAGCGGCTAAAAGTAGATACTGATAGTACAGGTATAGAAAATGGTGGTGTGGTAGTAGTGGTTATGATCAAGCAGGGATAGATGTCCTTGTTAGTAGTTGTGGTAGTGGTGACATTAGTGATGGGTAGTGGTAATGTTGGTAGTGGTGGCAGTAGTGGTGGTGGTAGTCGTGGCAGTAGTGGTAATGTTGGTAGTGGTGACATTAGTGATGGTGGTAGTACTGGTGAAAGTAATAGCAGTAGTGGTAGTGTTGGTAGTGGTGGCAGTACTGATGGTAGTGGCAGTAGCAGTGCTAGTTGTTGTGTCACTGGTGGTAGTGGTGTCATTGGTGGTAGTGGTGTCATTGGTGGTAGTGGTGGCAATGGTGGAAATAGTGGTGGGGCAATGCGAGAAGAGGTGCTTATAGCTTAGACAGAAGAAGAACCTCCTCTAGAGAACCTTTGAACTACCCTAACCATAAGACCCTAAGCACCAAGGCCCTAGATCACAGGGTCCCAATAACTAGGACTCAAGCACAGTATTCTGAGAGCCAGACCAAGGGCACAGGATATAAGACATAGAGCTAGACCAGGGGCACAGGCTATAAGACTTAGAGCCCGACCAAGGACACAGGATATAAGACTTAGAGCTAGACCAGGAACACAGGCTATAAGACTTAGAGCCCGACCAAGGATACAGGATATAAGACTTAGAGCCAGACCAGGGACACAGGGCATTACCTAGAGGGGCAGGACTTGACACCACAAAAGATCCTCAGCACCAAAAGCCCGAGCCATGAGACCCTGGGCAACTTGACAGCTTTACGGCGATTTAATGGCTCAACTGCCTTCTCTTGCCCCCTTGTGTTTGCCTTCCGTACGGGTGTATCGCGACCGCACAACTACCCTGTTTTTCATTATATTCCCGTAAAACGCCACTCACCATGATACTTGGAAAGGAAAACCAGACAATAAAAGAGGACATTTTAGCTCTACTCCTCTTTCTTTTCTGTCTCACTCACGTGTTCTTCATATTAGAGGCAGCTAACGACCGGATCCGTTGACTAATTGACCGGGAGGCCGTAAATTACGAAGGAGGCCAGAAGGGCGTGGACTGAGTAGCTTCCGAGGCAACCGCACGAGACACCTCGTGAGGCAACGGCAATAAACACCTCACCTTCTACACACAAAAACAGGGAAACAAATAAACAAAACAAAACAAGAAGAGGATTCAAATTCTTATACTACTAACAGACATAAATACATGAATATTGAATATATGTATTTTCTCTTATCTTCTCATCTAGTTGTCTATTCAGTTATAGATATATTCATCTACCTGTTTATTTATCAAATAACCTTACTCCCAACACACCTTTGTTTTCACCTTCTCCATACAAGACACAACACTGCAAAACAAAATAAAAGAAAAACAAACTTAAGGTAATACATTTTATCAGCCGTGTCACTCGGAGTGGAGGAAGAGGAAACACAAGGATCAGTAAGAGTCGCCAAACGCCACAATCACACTAGTAAAGGTATAAGTTAAACGTGGCCACGACCAGTTTACTCGAAGATGCCCAAAACGACCACCAAAGCACTGAGCGGACGTCTTTATTGCTCGTTAATGGTCGTCACAGGGGCTGTTCATCTTAATTTTACTGGCAAATAAAGTGTAAGGGTACTCGCCTCCTTGGCCCCTTAAAGGCTTTTAAAAGGCTCTGACAGAACCAAATAGGTAAAGGAGAGGCGGGAAAGGTTTTTATTCTTCTGTCTTTTTTGTGTGTGTGTTGTTGCGCGATCGTTCCGATCTCGGTGGCACAGAGCTATTTGAAGCAGCTTATCTTCGTGCAACTTTTGTGGTCGGTTCCTGAGGGAGGCGCTGTAATGGGGGAATTTTGCGTGTGAATTACAACAAGTACTGGCATTCTCCTCAGGTGGTGGTGGTGGTGTGTGTGTGTGTGTGTGTGTGTGTGTGTGTGTGTGTGTGTGTGTGTTGATTTGTTTTGGGGTTGGTTAGTGGTTGAATGAATGGATATATAGGAATGCGAGGGAGTGTATTGCTTCAAAGTATTTAATAAAAGGATAACTACAAAATGTCGCCATAAATGATGATAAAGGAAATCTGAACTAATAACGAGTTACCTGGAATACTTAAAACCACACTAAGAACAAGAGAAAAGATATGATTTTTATTTATAATTTAAATCTTAGAGAGAAAACAACGAACAAAATTTATATTATGTGTAATGACGTGTTTCCGGACTCAAGTAGCCATGTTGGGTGGTCTCTATAGGTCAAGTGCCATAATTAGCGCTTTTTGTCACCTGTCTCTCTGTAAACTCTTAAGAGGTCAAAGGTCGCGCCCGGCTGTCATATAAACCAGCCGTCTCATGCATTATTGAGCGGTAGATGTTATATATTAAGTATAATTGTGTGTGTGTGTGTGTATGTGTGTGTGTGTGTGTGTGTGTGTGTGTGTGTAGATGGAGAAGGGTGAACAAGGGGATAAACAGAGGAGGGGAGGAGAAGGACAGGGGAGAGACGGGAACAAGAGAGAGGTAACAATAATGGAGAAGGGAGAGCAGAAGAGGGAGAGACGGCAGGAGGAGAGAAACAGAGTGAGGGAAAAGAGGAGAGAGAATTGGATAAAGAGGATTTCCATGAAAGGGGGAAAGGGGCAGCAGAAGACGATATAAGAGAGAAAGGAGAGAAAGGAGAAAAGACTGGAGAAGAGTAAAGGAGAGAAAAAGGGGAGGGACAGAAGGGAAGGGGGGGGGCAGAAGGGGGTTAACTAGGGAGAAGAGGGAAAATTGGAGCTGAAGGCTGAGGTGGGGGAGAAGAACTGGAGGGGACACACACCTGAGACAGAAGGTGGAGGATCATCAGTATTCGCCACTAGAGGCCGGTGGGGAAAGCTTCAATCATAGTAAGTTGCAATTAGTGAAGTCTTGTTGGACTTCTCAGAGGCACCAGGTGTCCCTCATTCATTATCTCATTAATTACAGGTAGAGACGTCAACATGGGGGAAGGAACTACCCCCCCCCCTCCGTTAAGGGTGTATTGGATGTTGCCTCCTGTGAGAGTGACGACCTTGTGGAAGATAGCTGAGGTGGGGAGGAAAGAGTTAAGGCAGAGGTTTTTGAGAAGAGTGTTTGGGAAAGAGTTCAAGAGGCCTTGTTTTTAACGTGTCTACGAGAAAATGAAGATGTTTATTTAGACAGGCAATATGGTCATTTTCTCGCATGAACAGGGCGGGAAGTTGGATATAATGTAATAGGAGTCCTGCATTAAATACTATAATATAATCAGTCATCTTGTGAGCTGGGAGAAGAATGAAGACTTTTAGATATTTTATACTCTTCGGTGTTAGAGTTTAATGCAGTGTATGCCAGAGGAGGATTTTGTCAAATAATTAAGCTGTTGTCAGAGGGAGAAAAGTGAACGGTTTGGTGTCTTTTGGTCGTCAGCCCGAGGTGGACTGTGTGCTCTTGTCATACTAATGTACATTATATTTACACATCAATATCCACGAACACATAGATAGATATATAAATTAATAAACGGCGAAAGAAACAGATAAGGATATAGAGCAAGATAGAGCAAGAGAAAGCTAATTTTATTAATATACCTTCACTTATACTGTCTATACTGTCTGTCGGTGAAACAGACAGACTTCCAGACAGAAGAATCCGATATTCAGCTGTGTGTTCCCGGGCGTCTAGAGACTCACGCAGACAACTCGGGGTCAAGTTTGTAATCGCCAATTTACGGCAAGATTAACCCCGACTGAGGTCAATAATTAGTAGACCGGCTAATTATAGTGATTAGAGTCTCGTTAATCACGGCAGTTAACGAGAGCCGGTAGTCGGTGTCATAACGAAATCAGTGTCCCATCTGATAAACGACTGAGAGGATAGGAATGAGGATAGATGCAGGGGGAGATAGATAGACTGATGGTTGGATGGACAGTCAAGAAGAGTTTTATGTGGATCAAACTAAATACTCGCAGACTGACTCTCCATTGCCAGCTAATGCAGGTGATACCAGTTGTGTTTTATAATTGTTTAATGCAGTTTTAACGAGAGTAATTTTCATCAATTATCATGATCGATGGACATCACTCTGTTCAACGATAATTATTTTCAACGAGTCTAATGCATCATGGGTTATAATTTGTGAATCATTAAGTGTACAGACGATTAAAGACATAATTTCCTTATTAGTCTTTCGATCTCATCTGTTCAATGAGTACGTGAGGTGGTATTCATATATCCTGTCACGGTAAACCAAAAAAAAAAAAAAAGTTACTGAGATTAGACTACGACACAAATTACCTATAACGAAAACACACAAATGCTTTTTTCTAGGAAGAATTCAAAAGAAAATATATTGGAAAAAAAAAATATTACGTCGATCTCAAATTTTCACAAATCAACGATAATGAAAACACGTATCTAATTTGTAATCATTTTAACGAACGATTTATGAAACATAATGAAAATCCAAATTCAAAACAAAAAGTTATAAGCAAGGAATTTGTTTTGTGTTTTGTTCATATAATTTTACTTAACAAACTACCCAAATCTCGTCTTAATTTCTATTTATCAACTTTTGAGGAACCGCTCGATTATCCATTAAGGTCAACTATTTATAACATTACATTTTTCTTATGCGAAAATATATATCTATACCTTAATAGTTAAATCGCTAATCATCTCTTGATTATAACGAACAGCGTTTTCGATCAGCTAAAACGTCGTTCCGGGAAAACCAGTTTTTAGTAAACCAATCTATTCTTTCATAATAAAACCATTCTTCATTCTGAACTTCATTACCGACCTCAGGTTTATTCTTCAATCCATAATTTCTTAAATAAACCCTTTAATATAATCAGTAGTAGCATATGTAAAATTATTCCCCGAAAATGACAGAAATTATCAACATATCATTGATAATTTCAATAACTAACAACAGTAAATCGATTAAAGATAACAATAACAGCCAATTAAAGATAACGATCTATTTCAGGTCGATACAATCATAATATCGACTACAGGAGTAAAGTAACAGCAAGAGATGTAAGTAATGCTATATACATTTTAACACAGTACAGTATTTGATGAATGGGAAGATTCTCTATGCAGTGTATAATGTTTAGGTCAACTCCTGGCCACCGACATAAATATTAAAAGCAATACAGTAACACCAGCTAGAGGGAATAGAGGTTGATTGTATATACAGGCACAGGTACAGATACAGATTCTAGTAATTACAAGTCTATGAGAGGTACAGTAAAGCGTGTTAGCCGTATATAAGACATGATTTATGAACAAATCTTTATTATTAATTCACATGATATCATACACAGCGATAATTGAGTTACTTGTTTCGTTTTCACCTCATCAGAATTGAACAACAACAACAACAATAGGTCAAAGGTCAGAGGTGTGGAGGTCATCACTAGGAGACACAGGGACACGGAAGCAAGAGTCTGTTCCATATAATTACAGCCATGGTAATTACCTCATTATGTTGCCTTTTAACACATCACACTAGCCTCCTCTCATCTCATTGAGGATAATTAAGTACACAAATTCTTGGGCTAACGTGTGAGTCAATCCTGTCTTGTCGTCGTCCTCCTCCTCCTCCTCCTCCTCCTCCTCCTCCCCCTTCTCATGCTCCTCCTCCCCCTCCTCCTGCTCCTCGTCCCCCTCCTCCTGCTCCCTCCTCCCTCTCCTCCTGCTCCTCCTCCCCCTCCTACCCCCTCCTTCTCCTACCTCCCTCCTCCCTACTCTCTCATTGTGTAACCTGCTCGTCTCTCTTTGCCTCTTTCTTTATTTCTTCTCTGTCTGTGTGTCTGTCTGCTTTTTCGCCTTTTTACTCTTTTCTCTGAATTTATCGGTTCTTTTGTTTGACTGATTGGTTGAGTGTTTGATCGTATACTTTAAAAGCCATGTGACTCTATGGTGTGTTTGATTGTCTGTCTGTATTTCACTTTTATTCTCTCTCTCTTTCTAACTCTCATTTTCTTTTACTATAGGCATCTTTATCCACTAGTTCCTCTTTTTTCTTCATCCCTACTCTCGCTTCATACTTTCACTTCTCTCTTTACCTTCTGTTTTCACAACTTTTCTTTCACTTCTCTCCCACCTCCTTTCTACCTGCCTGTGTTTCCTCTTCATTTATCAAATAATCTACCATTTTGCTTTTAGTTTTTTCTCCTTTCCTCCTCCTCCTCTTTATCCATTTCTCGTCTCTGCTGATGATAAACGCGTCTTTCAAGTCGGGTTAATCAATAGAGCCTTTGATAAACTGAAATATCTCACAAAAATTAATAATTTACCTTAAAGATTAAATAACGATAATCAGAATAAAAAAAAAGTCATGAGGGACGAAAAGAAAATACAATTTCTTTCATTTATTTTTGGTTTGGTTATATTTTCGTTTTAGTTCGATCTTTCTGTCAACTTTTTTCTTTTTATTCACTACAGAGTGGGATGGCAACTCTCCAGGATAGAGATGGCAAACTTCCAGAGTTACTAAGATTGATGGCAACCCTAGCGAAGTGAGATGGATGGCAGCTTTCCTACAGTGAGAGTGGTGACAACTTAATCTCATCTAACCTAACCTAACCTTTTAATTATCAGAAGGCAGATTATTAATGCTTACGTCATGATAAAAAGTCATATCTGTTCGTTTGTGATCAAGTTTATTGGGAATTTCCTTGAAACATTTTCTTTATGAGGTACTTGTAAGATATTGGTATATGTTATGGATATATACTGTATTTAGGGGTATTGAAAATTAAAAAAACAGCAAAAATACAGTATTCAGTCCTATTAACCAAGTGTATGATTGAAAAACAAAACAAACAAACACAAAAACCACTATTTAATCCCATGGTCTAAGTGAACAAAAAATGAGATAACACAGAATAAAAGAAGAGAATTACATTATTTACAATAGGCAAAAAGAGGCATTGTAATTACAGCCTTGGAGAGACTCGAACTTGGTCCAATGAAGGTACAAATTTTCACCTCTCCAGGAAGGTCATCACATCTCTGATAAATAATGCTTATAAGGCCTTCAAATAATAAACATCCCGTAACAATCACCGAACAATAACCTAACCTAACCAAATCTCCACTAACCTAACCTAACCTAACCTAACCTAAATCAATCTTACCTAACCTTATCTAATTTAACCTTATCTAATTTAACCTTATCTCCCTTAATCTTAACTAACATAACCTAACCTAACCTAACCTAACCTAACCTAATCTGGCCTAATCTTTCAATAGTAAATGAGTCGTGGTATGTTTTTGGAGTGCGAGTCAGGGCAACATCTAGAGCAACAATTATGAGAACTATCTAGTGTAATAGTAAAGTATATTACTAGATAGATGTAATTCCAATATGATCTCTCATAGAATAGCTGCTATTGGACGAAGACTAAAAAAAATATGTTAGTATTTTAAACTGAACGAGATCTAAGGCTATATCTAATTAAACTGTTGAGAACTATGCATGAGAACTTACTCTGCCGAATCTCTCAAGACCTCAGAGTGGAATTATAATATGAGAGGGGTAAGGGGAGGGGTTGTGGGGGGGCAAAGGTGAAGACTAATAATAATTATACTGACTCTTACCATTAACTAACTACCGTGGCGGCTCGTTAACCAGCAGCAGTTAAGTTGAGTCATTAGTGTTGTGTACACATGTACTTACAACTACTAACAAGTACCTCTTCGCCTCCGTGAGTGTGTGTTTGTTATATGCTCGTGTTGATGAAGGGGAATTTAGTTAAGAGGAAACTGAGAAAATATCATAGTTCATACACATAATAAATACCGTAGTAATATTTATCTTTATATTAACTGACCCCAAACACCATCATGTTACACTAGAAGTCACATAAGTACTGGGAGAAAGTCGACTCCAGCTACTGTCTGGATGTAATAGTACATAATTACCGGGAACTTAGAGGTTTTGTTATGCATACATTACGGAGTGTCTACGGATCTTACAACCCTTATTTTAATTATCTGTGGTGAGAGAGGGAGGAAGGGAGGGAAGGAAGGAGGGAACATGGGTAGGATAGACGGATGGAACGAGAGATTCAATTACCTCCTTAATGACGCGCATCACATACTTCTTCTTTTTTATGTTAACTTATAACCTTCGCTGTTTTGATGATGTCGTAAATTTTTATTGGAAGGAAAACCTCTTTTTTCTGTTTTCTTCCTTTTTTTTCTTATTTTGTATTTTCTTTGCTGCGGCTTCCTTCACAAACTCCAATGCAGCCGTCCTAAAGATTATGCAAATATAAGTTTGCCAACACTGCGGGCCACTCGTAGAGGGGACATGAACCAGCGTGTGATGGTGGTGGCGGCTCCCCCACCAACTACTGGAAACACCCACCACCACCTTTACCTTAACCCCGGCCAGATCACCACCGACTTCCCACTCTGATAACTGCGTAGGTTAATTCCTTCCCTCAACTCTCTCATAATAATACTGAATAACTACATAAAACCTGTTCCTTATACCTTATCTAACTTATAACCAGAATTCATGATTATGCAGTATATTATCTATTCCTTAAATAAATAATAATAACATCTTATAGTATATAGAATACATTCCTTGACTTACATGATTAATAAAAGTATTTAATAACCATATATGACCGAATCCTATATAAAATCCAAACCCGAATTGAAGGAATTAATTTGTAGGATGTCTTGTACACGCCCGTGTTGGTCTAGATTACGTTATATTTACGTACAGTAAGTTTCATTTTGTTTACGTAAGTTTAATGTATGATATTAGCAGAGAGAGAGAGAGAGGGGCAATGTTGTAGCTGTGTTATGGTTGTAATGGATGTGTCTGGTTGTCTTGGTTACATTATGGTTGATTGTCTTAGTAGGGTTTTGCTATTGTGATTATTTTTATGGTTCTGTGTGTCATCATGGTTATATTATGGTTGTGTTTCTTGTTGTAATTTACTTCTTGCAGTGGTTGAGTCATGGTGACCTTAAAAACACTTAGTTACTGAGACCAGGTGTTGAGAGGGTAGCCAACTAAGATGATTCAACATTTGCAAATTCTCCTGTCTTCTTATTTCTCATACGTATGAACTAATATTCTTGTCTTAATTGCAATTTTGAATTAGCACCAGATGTTAAGCCATTTGGAAATAGTTCCAATTTCTTCAACTTCAGTATACTGTGTGTGTGTATATATATATTTCAAGTAGATCCACAATGAAAACGTGGATAAGATAAATCTTGATAAAATCACACGTTGTTTCCCTTTTCCCGTGTGATTTAATCAAGGTATATATATATATATATATATATATATATATATATATATATATATATATATATATATATATATATATATATATATATATATATATATATATATTTATTTATTTATTTATTTATTTATATCATATACTGCCTGTAGATCGATACTCGAACTTGGCATTCCCATAAAATCCAACAATGTCTCTTGAGCCGTAAGTCTTGGTGGCTCCCCATTAAACTCTCGCCCCTATAGCCAGCCGTACACTTCATTAATCCCACCCTCCCAACACACACACTGTAATGAACCCGTATATATTGTCACTGTGGCCCCTGGCTAGAGGAAGCGAAACCAGCCCTAAACGACCCATTCAATACTAATTAAATATATGTCCCCAAGATCTTTTGGGATCTTACAGGTCGTTGACCTGAGGTGAAGATGAGCTTCTATTTGGTGAGGAAGAATTGGGGACAGCTGGGTAAACTGATGCCCTGAGGCGGGGGGCTGTGTCTTTAGTTTATTTTTCATTTAACAAATAATTTAAAAAAAAGGAAGGAGTTTAAATTAGTTTCCCTTATAATCTTAACAGTTAGGCATTATGCAACAAAAGGACAGTTTGACTAAATTAACAGTCAATCACTTCCAACTGGTGCGGTTTTCGTCTCAGACAATCAGTCCCCACTATGTAAGAAGACTGTTTGTGTATCGTAACACTACTCGCAGCCAGTTGGGTAATATTTTCTTGGATCTTGATAGCCAATGACTTTTAACTGGGAATTGTTCCTTGTGTATTTTTAGAATCAAGAACTGAAGGTCGGAAGACAGTTAGGATACGTTTGAAGATTTTTCAGAACTGAGTCACTGTTAATTTGGATGCCAATTTTAGCGTATTTTAAACTATTTGACCAATTATCATCTTCCCCATTTTTCTGATGTTTGAACGGCTTCCTTATTCCTTTAAACAATTACATATATTTCCTGAGAGGTCATTATTATAACTCTGAGGTGTTAGTTATTGTAGATATGGTTTAAGATTATATAAAAAAAAAATATGGGTGTCCAATGAAACAGTTATTTTACAGTGTACATTAACCAACGTTGCAAGACTTAGCTTTGTTTAACTCAACAGTTTCTTCCTTGTTCTTGTATCAGTCACCGTTCACGTGGATTGATCTTAATTCTTAGAAAGTCGTTTCAGTCCAGCAACGACAGACGGAAGGCGCTACAGATACGATCGTACTGCCCGAGCCACTCTAGGTTTTGTTTACAAACTGCTGCTTTCGTTCACATTCACTTTGATGTGTCGGTCCTCCAGTAAACATTCTGCCCTATGAGAATTTTCCCCTTTAATTTTATACCATTTAACAGCGACTGCAGAGGAGGTGACTGTACGTCTAGTGTGTATGAGGAAGAAAAACGACAAGAGCTGTTATACAAAGGAATTGAGCGAAGTTCAGATTTCACCACTACCATTGTGGAGTAAGCAAGGGCTTCTATGCTAATCTCTGCCCTCCCTCACTCCCTCACCTCCTCCCCCATGCCCCTATCCGTCTTGCCTACCAATTAACAGTCCAATTACCACCTCCTTAAGACCTCATTATCTGGATGACAATACCATATTGGCAAAGAGTCATTTAGATTTGACATTTGAGGCGTGAACGCTCTTTCTTCGCTCGTGTTGTGGTTGAGACAAAGACGTCGAGGCCTCGGGTTGTTGGGTTTTATAGGTTTAGGTGACGTCCTTTAACGCTGAGTCATAATTTATGCAAAGAAAACTCTCCCAGAGATAGACTGTGCCAAATCGCATACACATGTTACAACTACGAGTGATTAGCATTTGTAAACAATGAATGAATACATTAAATCAAGGTTTAAGCTAATCTAAGTACATTATGCATTATACCAAAACAAATTATAGAGCCTTGTCATTGTCAACAGAAAAAAAATAAGTGAATCTTACCACATGACCTTTGACGTAATGTAAAGACCATAATAAGCTAAGCCATTTCCTAAGAACCCGGAGGATGTTAATATTGAAGTAGGAAAAGATGGTTCAAGAATTTCCAAGACGTCCTGTTTACGTCTCAAACTTAAAAAAACAAATCGCACGAGAAATATCTGTGTACATGTGACGCCGAGTAACCGTATCTTGGATGTACATTGTAAAATATTTAGCCCAGTTAAACCTTCGAAATGGTCCCTGACATTAACATTCTATCAAGTCTAACAATGAAACTTTAGATATCTACTCCAATTCGCTTCACAAATAAAAAAAAATCGAATTCATTACACTCCCAACAACTACAAGAGAAATAACAACTGACAGAATCGATACTGATCACTGCTGTCAGCTAATTGCGTCGCCACAAGCAGGGTAGTTAACCAATAGCTACAGACAGTATGCTTGTTGATTGTTGTGATATTGACAATCCTCCGTGTAATGTCAGCTGCTGAGACTCACTGAGGGTAGAGAGGAGTAACATGAAATAAAATCATGCTTTAATACAATCGTTTATACATTGGAATTAAGGAACGAAAAGAAGCAGCTTTTGTAAGGACGAACACAGACTCAGGATAAAGTGTCAACATCAATTGCATATTGCACAAAGCTGTCAAATATTGCATAGGCTCATCATATATTTCTTAAGCTTATCTCATATTGCACAATGTTATCAACTTATTGCACAAAGCTGTCATATATTGTACAGACGTATCACATATTACACAAAACACTTAGATACTGCACCAGCTATTACTTCTTGTGATAGCTGATACAATCATAATCATCATCATCATCATCATCATCCATCATCACCACCCTCATCATCGTCACCACCATCACCACCAACACCATCACCAACAACAACACCATCACCACAATCATCATCACCACAACCTTCATCACCACAATCATCATCACAATCATCATCACCATCATTATCGTAGGACAATGAAATACACAAACGACCTTAAGCTAGGATGAGTGTACAGCCACTGTAAGACGTATCTAATGACGACGGTGACACTTGAGCGTAAGGTTCTGTGGGTTCAGATTCTCGTCCACCGCTCGAGGGTCAAGTGAAACTCATCCAGAAGGGGAGGAGAGGGGTGGGGGCAGGAAGGGAAGGGAGAGGAGCGGAGGGGGTAGAGGGAGAGGGAGGCGAGTCTGGTTTCTGAATTGGCTCTGAGACACTAAGAATCCGGCATTTTTGTCCGCTCAGATCTACGACTATGGCACAATTGGCCGGCTCGATGGTCCCATTAAACTGGAACTTATGATTTGAAGTTCCATTCCTTCGGCTTTATGTCGATAAACTAATTATTCTAAAACTTTTTTCTTATTTCAGAGAAACTGGATCTCTTCCCCCCATCTCGTACCCACTCGAATAACATTATCTTACAGTGCAAAATTCATAGGATTAACTTCCCCCTGCGGAGAGTAAACACAGATTAATTTACACCTCCTCCCATGTCATTCACCCCCCCCCCAACCACCCTCGTGTCCTTCTGGTTATACCTTGTTTTTACCTGTGTTTCATTACCTTTTATTTGACTTTATTATTAATATTTACTAAATTTCTGTTGATGTTATTAACCTTTATCCCATAAAGTTCACCAAATTCACTTTGTTTTATTATTTTTTTTTTTCGGGGGGGGGGGATAATTTGATGGTCTTTGCATCCCTTTCAATTCGTACATGTAGAACCAAAGGGTAAAGTTACATAAGATGGGCCTCCTCCCCTTTCTTCTCTCTTTTCTCCTCCCCCTATCCCAGTTACCCATCCCATCATCTCCTATCCCCCCAAAGTTTCACTAATCCCTCTCATACCCTTTCTACAGATCCCTCTCCTCCCTCGTCACCACCCCCATCCCCTCTCCTCTTGAAAAAAATAAGTTGATTGACTGAATCATCGTCGAAATTGTAAACGGGGGACGGCTGACTTGTTTTTTTGTCTCTGGGGTATCGAGCTACATGAATCCCGTTAATGAATATTGTATTAACACATATGATGCTCCGCTAGACCGGTTTACACACACATACGGTGTCATATCATCTCTTTGTATTCTCTTCAGGCTGAAATTTCTCCTCTTAGTCCCACTTTTATCGTTTTCTCTGTCCTCTACATCCCCGCGTTTCGGATCAGCTGGGATCGGTACCAACAGAGGAGTCGACGGTAAAGAGAGAAATTCAGATTATCGAGGTTTTGGCGCAGCATCCAGGGGCGCGAGATGAAGGTGGGCCTCCCTGACCTTGACGCTAATGCCGCTGGTGATAGCTATGAAGACGGCGCTCTTGAAAGCAGCAGTTTCTGATTGCATAACCTGCCGTTCCGAGTGTAACAGCGAGTCTGAAATGGCCGCCATTACAAACTGGTTTTGATGAGTTCACGGGCTGAAATAGCTCATTATTACATAGCTAGGACGTAATGCTCACACTCACGAAACACAGCGAAATATAGTGTTTATAGAAAATCATTATAAACATCACGTGAAGCCTAATATTAAATTTTATTTCTCATTTAATTATCGTCATAGAAACAAGTTATCTACAATGGCGGCTACAACACATAAAACAAGCTTCTATAAAACTATATTGACTATTAAAACAAAATTACCCAGGAAGTAATATAAGTTACATGACCCATTTAAAACATTGTAACACAGATACTCATACGTCAAGGTATTATATTACAGGTGACCTTCATGCATCTCGTAAACCATTCATTAATCACCTATTTTCTTACTACCGCTAAAACTATTAAGCCAATTATTATTATTATTATTATTATTATTATTAAAGCGGCAATAATAGTAATGTGGTAGTAGAAGTAGTATCATTACTATCATTAAATTAATCATTATTATATTGAGGCTAAAGAACATTAATAAAACCAATGAAGGAGATGCATGTATAAAGCTTCCACGAGAGGTGTATTTATACGTACGTGGTTCCTGGTGTACAGTTATTCCTGGACTCACATTAAGTTTAGCATCTGAGGCGGCGTGCCAGGAATTACTTTATCTGCGCATGAAATCTGCATTTTTCGAAGAGTTGGGAGGAATGTGGAGGAGGCATGAGAAAGACAACAGAGAGAAGGATGGAGAGAGAACAGAGAGAAGGAGGGAGAGAACAGGAAAGGGGACAGAGGAGAGAAATTGGGACTCATAGATAAACAGGGACATAGGGTAATGTTGAAATGCCATAAGGACAGAGGTTGACCCAGTGATCGCAGGCCAGCAGTTGCGTGTGTGTGCGTGTGTGCGTGTGTGTGTGTGCGTGTGCGTGTGTGTGTGTGTGTCACTGTGGACTGTTGAGGGCGTGGGCTAGTGTGGGTGAATCAAACACTGAGACGAACAAGTCTCTCTCTCGCGCATGAACACACACACACACACACACACACACACACACACACACACACACACACACACACACACCCGACTTACATCTACCAATTTACTTATTGTACTTTCATCTTCCATTCTACCTACTATCAATCCATCCACACATCTACCTATTCACCTTTCATCTACCAATATACTTAATTCCTCCCCATCTACTTACCTCCCCATCTACTTACCTCCCATCTATTTACCTCCCCATCGACTTACTTCCCTCTCTGCTTACCTCCCCCTTCTGCTTACCTCCCCATCTGCTTACCTCCCCATCTACTTATCTTCCCATCGACTTACTTCCCTCTCTGCTTACCTCCCCATCTACTTACCTCCACAACTACCCGCCCCCATTTCTTCCCACACACCCACCCAGCTATACCTAAATAGCTGTTCACGTATAGACAGTCACACACAAATCTCTTCTGATCTCTAAATCTAACTACCACCTGTCAGTCTTTATATATTATCAGGTAAACAAAATCTAATCAGTGGCTCCGTCAGGTATTGCACAGTTAGGGGGAAAAATTATATTAGTCAGTCAGTTACGTAAGGCTGCAGAATAAATTATATGAAAGGATTGTTTTTGAAAGAGAAAAAAAAAGGAGAAGAAAAAGATAAGGAGAAGGAAGAAAAAAAAGCGAAGGAAGAAAAAAAGGAGGAGGAGAAAAGGAGAAGGAGGAAGAAAAAAGAGGAAGAGAAAAAAGTAGGAGAAAACAGAAGGAAGCGAAGGAACAAGGCCAAGATGGTGAAGTCTCTCTCTCTCCCAGCTGGGATAAATAATTCATCCATTGGTTCCGGACTTTTAATGTGATATATGAGGCTGATCCCTACCCTATAATTATCCTTATCTTGTATATTTTCGCTGCTGCCAAAGTGCTGACAATCGCCATCTGCTCTTCTGCTAAGCTCGACACAATAACCCGATCGACTAACATTATTTCTATTTTTCTGTTACTTCCTCGAATAAACGACAATTGTCTAAAAGAAAAAAAAATAACTACCTCTCTCTGACCTTTTATTGTCTCTCTCTCTCTTTATTCCCTCTTTCTCTCTCCTTTAGTCCATCTCTCTCTTTCTCTCTCTCTCCTCCTTTCCCTTTACCTCCATCTTCTATTTTCCCTTCCCCGTCTTTCCCTTTGTCTCCCTCTCCTCCTCTCCCTCTCTTTTCGTTGCCCTCTACCTCCCCTTCCACCCTCAACTCTCTCTCTCTCTCTCTCTCTCTCTCTCCTACCAGTTTATTTCGTATCCGCGGACGTGTTCGGAATTTTTCTCCCTGGTAATCGAGACAATAGTGAAAAGTAATGTAAGGGAAAAGTATCATTATGGCCTAATTTCGATAGTTGCCGGGACTGCCCTGCTACCTGTACGTTAGAGCGTAAGACCTATTAACTGTGTATGTACGTAGGGTGGCCGAGGCTGTATTTACTTACATCCAAGGACGATTTTTTGGAGGCTAAGTGCGTATTATGTGTGTGTGTGTGTGTGTGTGTGTGTGTGTGTGTGTGTGTGTGTGTATGTAGTGTATGTTGAGGGTGGGTAGTGTTGTATGCATCTGGTGATTTATGTAGGTGGTGTGTTTTGGTGAGTGGTGATGTGGTGGTGCACTGTGTATGACTGTGTGACTGTGTGTGTGAACTGAGGGTTGTGTTATGTGTAAGTGCATATGTGTGTGTGTGTGTGTGTGTGTGTGTGTGTGTGTGTGTGTGTGTGTGTATTGATGGTGTGTGTTAGCAGGGTAAATTATTTTCATGTTTATTAAGATACGATCGACGAAATAATAGTCGTTTATTTATTATTGTTTTGGTATAATGTTTATTTACACAGGGGGACTCGGTGGTCAAGTCCCTACGCTACTTCTTATAAGAAATGTTGTAAACTTTTATTGACCCTTATGCCTATTGTCACCTTTATTGACCCCTACGCCTATTGCCACCTTTATTGACCCCTACGCCTATTGCCACCCTTATTGACCCCTACGCCTATTGCTACCCTTATTGACCCCTATACCTATTACCACCTTTATTAACCCCTACGCCTATTGCCACCTTTATTGACCTCTATGCCTATTTCTACCTTTATTAACTCCTATATCTATTACCGCCCTTATTGATCCCATTATCACCTATATTGACCTCTGTACCTGTTGTCACCCTCCCTGACCATTGCCAATAAACCCCCCAGTGGCTCTCAGTACCATGCAATATTTTTTTTTTTTTTTGGGAGGGGGGGGGGCAAACAGTGAGTTCAGTACTCCATACTTCCATCTTTATTGAGTAACAAAAATAATACTGTGTCCTTCAAATTAAATCAACAAATCACTCTTACGGTCATTGTTGAAAGTAATTTAATAACTTTTATTTACTGATCAACTCACTAAACAGCATGACTCATTTCCTCATTAAATTTCAATCGAAAATGATATTCATATCCAGGCGAGTTAATTTTTAGTGTAATTAACAATACTGTATATGAAGGTTAATTAGGGTAATGACACTGTATGGTAACCAAGGTGTAGTCAGAGGTAACATTTTATCATGTCTCTTATAATAAGTACCTTATTTTCTTCTTGCCTATATTACCTCTATCTTTACATTGGGTTACGCCCTTGTTATATAAGGGTGTTTAACTACTCGTAATAAAAGTACACTTCGTAATAATTTTAATTGTGTGTATGTGTGTGTGTGTGTGTGTGTGTGTGTGTGTGTGTGTGTGCCTTTGTACGCTATGGCTAAGTGTAAATGTGAACGAAAGAACATGTACGTGTGCAACCATGTACTGTATGTGTGCTTGTGTCTATATACGTGTTTCTTGGATCTACATCAAAATAACATGAACTGTTACTAATCTGCACACGGACAGGGGAACAGGCCCACAGATGATACTAAATAAACTGAACTTCGCTATATACAAGCATCCCTCACCCATGACAAAGTTGATTGTATAATCACACAGGCGGGAGAAGATTTGCACGGTGGTCAGTGGTCGGCCTCCCTTTCTGGGACTTTAGATGACAAGGTAATAGTCGTAGATGAAGGTATATTAAATAGTTTTTAGAGTAGATATTATCCAATTACCTCTAAGCCGCCATCGATTCCTTCTTGAAAAATTCCCCCCAACGTTTCATTTGCAATTTTGTATTCATAGTTCTGCAATGAATCACGTATAGCAGACGGAGAACAATAGACACGCCGCTTATAGTGTCTCGTGTGTTTTGTTCGTTCTTTTAACGCCTCTGATGATGTAATATAATTTGGAAAAATAGGTCCTACAGGCTCCTACAGTAAATATGATGAATTATTTTCGTTGATTGCTTGAAGATATCATCCTATTATTCTTTGTAAATTTAGTTTCTAAGAGGATGTTAATAAAGCGAAAAAAATTATATTCTAACAGGAGAATGCTGTAGAGTGTAGACTATTGGCACTTCCTTAATGTTAAGAGTACCAGAATAAACTGATTTACTCTTCCCAGTTTTGTAGGTTTAATTTTAATGTTACAATGCACGATTCCTCCATATTACATTGGCTTTCAGTGATTGATATTTCTTTTTTAATTCTATTGTCTTTCTCTCATGCAACAAAATCTGTGATCTATCAATTTACTTAAATCTTACAGTTTCGTAGTGAAGCGCCATTATCTATCTATAGATGCCATGCAATCTTGTAGCGATACATTATGTAGAGCTTGGTTGCGATGTACTTGAGATCTACTTCATTCTACAGTAATGTTGGAGGTGTTAGTCCTTTCTATTCCCAGTTCTGAATGAGTAGGAAAATCATCCACCAACCTCCTTCCAAGAAAATGGTCAATTCTTAAACCCATGAGAGGGTAAAATGATATGGTCATTTCAAAAGACATCCTTTCATCTCCCCTCTCCTGCCCTCTCATTTTTTATTATTTTTTGTCTCCCGGCCTATATTCTCTGCTCCTCCCTCCCCCTCCTCCTACTTCCTCTCCTCTTTATATGACCTTCTTTTCCTCTCTGATTTATGATGACTAATTCTCTTTCCTCTCTTCTGACACTATTAACTTGACTCTCTCTGCTACTTCTTCCTCTTTACTCTCTGAATACTCTCACTCTTCTATTCCATATAGTTACTTATCCCTTTTGTGCTCCCTTTTGTCTTCCATTACACCATTTTTGTCACTATTATATATTATGCAGTTTTTTTTATCTCTCTCTCTCTCTCTTCATTATCTTTCTTGCTCTTAGCTCTGCCTCTCAGCCTCCTCCCCTTCCCTCTGTCTCACTCGCCCTCCTCCTCCCCCGCCACCACCGGGAGCTGACGGGTCATCAACCACACTCACAAGATTGCCCCTATTCATTTTTCCTATCCGTGAGACTGACCACGGGAGAGCGACTTATCGCCTGGGCTAAACTCATGGGCTAAACCTCCTCCCTCTCTCCTTCTATCCTCATCTCTCCCTCTCTTCCTCACTTACCTTCTAGCCTCCTTCCTCTCTCTTCCTTTCCCCTTCTTTCTTCTCTTCTGTTCCTCTCTCCTTCCCTCCCTTTCCCTCTTCCTTTCCCTTCCTACCCTTCCACCCCCCCCTTTCTCCTTTATTTTTAGGTCTTCTCGAAGTCCCATAAATTTAGCTGATAAAAAGCCTCTCCTTCCTTCCTTCCTTCCTTCCTTCCTTCCTTCTCCAAAGAACTACAATAAAATCCTGATCCTTCAAGGAGTCTAAATGAAAAAAAAACCTACTTGTTCTACCCAAACTCATCCTCCAAGGAGCCTCAAAATAATGACCTCGACTTCCAAGAAATCTAATGGGCACAAGACTCTCCATCTCACCTTCCCCAAAAAGATACAAAACGTCATCATCAACACGACCTCCTTCACTCCCTTCCGTTCCCCCCATCCATCGAAGACTCTCTTATGACCTAATCGCTGAATGAGTCTCCCCCTACATTATCTCCTGGCGAAAGTAGTCTTTATAATATGCTCTTGTCTCTCAAAAGAGTCTCAGTGACATAAGCTTCCTACCTCTTCAACTGAGGTGGTGTCTCTAACCTTCACGATCATTGAGGAATCTTAGCCAACAGACTCATGGGCCAGCACCCCCCCCCCCACCTCTCTCTCTCTTTCCTTTCTATGTTTTCTATCTCGCTCTTTCTTCTTTGTCCTCCCTCCTTCAATTTTCTTTCTCGTCTCTCCTTATTTCTGTCTTTCATATCCTCTTCCTGTCTTCCTCCATTCTCCTCCTTCCTCTATCTTCATTATCTCTCGTCTTCCAACTGTGTCTTATTCTTTTCTACTCCTTATCTATTCTCTTCCCACCTCTCTTCCCTCCCTCCACTCCTCTTCCTCCTCCTCCAAAGAAGCTCCACAACTCTCTCATCTTTCAAGGACTCTTCTCCTACATCCTTCAGCTGACGATGTTTCCGTAACTAACACGATCACCCAGCAGCCTCTATGCGTAACTCAGGCCTTCAGGGAACTGATCTAAGGAGTATTTTCTTGAGACGAGTAGCCGACATGAGTAACACGTACCTCCTGGAGTATCATCTCTTTACAGCTGACCCTTGAGTTATGGGAGATTCAGTATCGAGGGTAAAGCTGGAGACAGCTAGTCTAACAGAGCATGTAACCTACCCTACCCTAACCTAACCTAAATAAACCTAACATATCCTACCCTACCATAACCTAACCTAACCTAAACCTAATTTTACCTAACCTAGCCTAAATTAAGGTAACCTGCAATAAACAACCCACCACAATCTGACTTAGATTAAACCTAACCTAACAAAATTACAGAAATAAATGACAAAATTTACATAAACAAACAAATAAAAAAAAATCACAATAAAACATTTAGTAAACGAATAAAAAAATATCCAAAAATAATTGTCATTAGGAACGGGGTCGTCCTTCATCCCGAATGGAGTGAGAAGTACGACCTCCGAGTAGGTGGTTGTGTGTTTTGTAAACAAACGGTGAGATAGAGACAACGAGTTAAGCCCAGTGAGTGGATAAACACGTGTAGCGTAAACACAGGGTAGGGAGGGGAGGAAGGGAGGGAGGGAGGGATGGTGGTAGAAAGTAAAGAAGGCTTGTTGGTAGAGAGAGAAAGGTGGTGGTAAGGAGAGAGAGAGAGAGGGCAGGATGGTGGTAGAGGGGAATAGAGAGGTAGGACTAAAGAGAAGCACGAATGGAACGAAAAGGGAATATAGGAAGGATGAGAAGAGGGGGAGGGAGGGACTGTGGTAAGGAGGTAGGAGGAATAAAGGAAGGACGGAAAGGAGAGATGGTAAACGGGGAGAAGGAGGAATGTTGGCACAGACGGAAGGAAAAATGGTGGTAGGAAAGAAGGAGGAAACGAAGGAGGGATGGTAAGCAAGAAAGAGAAGAAGAGAGGAAAAGAAACAGATGAGACAAAAAATACAGAGAGAGACTGATAAAGACAAACTGGTAGAGAAATAAAAAGAGAGAGAGAGACTCTAGAAGCTCTGGGGGAGGGGGAGGGAGGATGGGGTGGGGCTTGACTCTGAGGGCGGGCGGGGGCGGGCGGGAGTGGGAGTTTGACAGGGTGGTAGAGAGGATCAGAAGAAGTGCATGATGGACACAGGAAGGAGATTATACCCGAGGCTCGAGGAATCCTGGGCCTTCCTCCCCCTGTTCCACCCCACCCCCCACCCCTCTCCTCCCCTCCTCCTCTTCCTCCACACACACACACACCCTCCGGCTCTCCACCTCCCCCCCACCCTCTATTCCTCCCTTCTTCTTCCTCCAACACACACACACCTCCGGCCTCCACCTCCCCCCACACACTCGATATCTAGATACATATTAAAACATAAAGCAGATATATTTCCAGGCATTTTAAACTGATATATTTCAAGATAGTAAAGATGATACGCTAAAAGCAAAAGCATATATTTCAAAGCACAAAAGATGATACATTTTATAGCTTAAGAGCAGATATATTTCAGAACATACAGCATATTTATTTCAAAGCTTAAGATACGATATATTTCAAAGCTTTAGAGCTGATATATTTCAAAGCTTGAAACAGATTTATTTCGGATTAGAACAGTATATATATTTCAGATTATAAAAAGCAGTTATTTTCCTACAAGTAAACAAGTGATTAGCACCACCATCACCATAACCATAACTATCATCACCACCACCACAGCAGCAATACCAATAACACACCACCATAACCATTTCCTCCACCATCACCAGTTAGTTACACGCTACCACTACCATCACCAGTTAGTTACACGCTACCACTACCATCACCATCACCACCATAACCACACAACCACTACAATATCTACCTAACAGAGTGTACCAAAATATGATCTCTCCCCCCCCACACACACACAAAACTCCTTTATATATTGTCATGAGAGAAAAGTTCTGTCGTAAATACAGATGAGAGTTTTCCAAAGCAGTCTGTTGAGTTGAAGGTGTGGAGCCACAATTATACTCCAGCGGGTATGATGGAGACCCCACGATTGTATAACAGTATATCAGGAGGTAGGTGAGGTGGGTTGGGGTGGGGTGTGGTGGAGTGGGATGGGGTGGGGTGGGGTGGAGTGGGGTGGTGTGAGGTGGGGTGGGGCGAGGTGGGGTGGGTTGGTAGTGGGGTTGGGGTGGGGTGGGGTGGGTAGGGGATGGATGTGGTAGGGTGAAGAAACTTTTTTTTAACCTATGATGAGTCTTAAGCGTGTGTTGATTCATAGGCTGTTTTGACTCAAGTTTTATATTTCTTATTGAATGTTTCGTTTCTCTCAGTGGATTAGTTTTGAATTGTATTTGAGCATTAGTTAGTTTATCGATTTTTTACTCGTTTTTGTGCGTGTCCTTGTCTTTTTCTTTCTTTTTTCTTTTTATGCCTATCTCTCTCTCTCTCTCTCTCTCTCTCTCTCTCTCTCTCTCTCTCTCTCTCTCTCTCTCTCTCTCTCTCTCTTCTTTCTTCTATGCCTCTTCCTCATTCTCTATCTCCTCATATTACTCCATATACATTCCTCTCTCACTTCTTCCTTCTTCTTCTTCCTTCACAATATACGACCTATCATCCCAGGGATCTTATAAATGATACGACGTGTGCGATTGAACGCTGATCTTAATCTAGATGATGTAGAGGTATAATTTACACGTCACGATTACCAGAGATCATTTCTGTTTAGCGAAGAGGAAAAAAACAAACAATTGTTCATCGTTAAAGAAGAACGGGCAAAGATCTGTTCTATTTACCAGAGAGGAAAAACGATTGTTCATCACGAGAGAAGAAGAACAGGAAAAGAGATTAGGTTTCATCACCGGAAAGAGGAAAAAACAGACGACTTTTAATCACAAGAGAAGAACAGGAAAAGATGTGTAAACATAAACTTTGTTCAATGAATAAGAGAACAACCTGAGACCACTTTTTCATTATATAACAAAAACTAAACACAAGCCTTTGTTCATCACGAGGAAATACAAACAAGTACATCCTGACACTGCGGTAATACCTAGAGTTTCAATTCAATCAATGAGACAGAACTTGCACACCTGTAATCATGACTCAGGGAGAGGACAGGTGTACCTTATCACTATATTTATGTGAATATTTAGTTATATAGACGAAATGTAATAGAGAGTTGCTTATTACCTGAGAAAAATGCAAATACAATAAGATTCAGAGTAAAATTTTCTACTTTATTGAAGAAAACTATAAAAAAAAATGTGACACTAAATAAACAAAATAATATATAAATCACTTTTAAAGGTATAAAAAATCTTCTTGGAATTGAATAATAACAAAGTCCTCATTCATTAACCGGAGGAGGAGGAGGAGGAACGTGTGTAACATATTCTTTTGTGTTTACAACTATTACCTCCACCCTTGCAATGAAAAAATAGCATACAAGTTTATACATCACGAGGGAGGAAGACCGTATGTGATAATTACTGTTACTGGGAATAATACAGTGTGTGTGTGTGTGTGTGTGTGTGTGTGTGTGTAGGTGTAGGTGTGTACGTGTGTGTGCACTGTATGTATGTTTGAATGTATGTGTATTAGTGTATGTGTATGTACTGTATATGTGCGTGTTCCAACCAGGCAGAATAAGAGTGTTTATTCCAGTGACACCACAACAGATACACCCGGATATAATAGCTAGTGTTCATTTGTTATGCTGTTAATGTTCTCCAGAGTCACTGAAGAAGAACGAAAAGTGGAGCAAGAACTGATAAGATCAACACAAGGATGTGGTTAATTTTCCCCATCTGAATTATAAGAAAAATTAAAAAATAGAAGAAAAAAATTGAAAACATTACAAAAAACAACACACAAAAAATCCGATCGATTCTTGGGCTCGATTCAGAAATGACAGGATGAAAAATAATATTAAGTGATAGAGATTCCCTAGACTTGCGCATTCCATTTCTATCCAACCAAAATAAAAAGAAAAGGCTTAAATATGCGTAATATCTCCTGTTAACTCACTTCAGAAAACGATAAATGATACCTAACTTATCTGTAGAAAAATCTCAATATAAGTATGCATAAATCGTAAGTAAAACGAATTTAACCATTTTCTTTTTATTTCTTCACTCCTCGAGGAAGAGAGGCGTATCGAGAACTCAACACCATGAATATTGTACATAAAAAAAAAACCTGGAAAAATGACGAGGAAATTAGATAATGCTGAATAAAAGGTGTTAGAAATCTATTCTCGCAAACTTTTATTCGAGTGGAAAATCTTTATCATAAAAGTTATAGAAAATATATCAAATTCGACAGCGATATAAGACAGATAACGATGTGTTTAATTGTTATAAAGATGAGGCCATGAAAATAAGGAGCTAACGGGATTATATATATATATATATATATATATATATATATATATATATATATATATATATATATATATATATATATATATATATATATATATTTGAATTGCGTTTATATACTGTATCTATTTATCTATCTATATATGCATAAAAGAGTGAAAAAACGAGAGAGAGAGCAGAGAGAGATAGAGAGAGGGATAAGCAAAGAGAGAGTGGGAGAAATTGAGTGAGGGAAAGAGAAAAATAAAGAAATTGAGAGGAAATGCGAGACACAGAATGAGATAGAAGGAGAGACAGAGAGAAAGATTAGATAAAGAAAAAATAAGTAAAAAAGAGAGAGAGAGAGAGAGAGAGAGAGAGAGAGAGAGAGAGAGAGAGCGACCCGGTTCAGATTATAACAAGGGAGGACTGATATAATGCGCAAAATAACAGATAATGACCGCGCAATATATGACATGCCTTATTAAAGTCAGAACAGCCGTGAGCAAAATAGACACCGCCAAAATAAACAGCATAAGAAAATATCGCGAAAATATTATACCTCATTACGATAAACTGTGAGGGGAGGGGGAGACTAACCTGACACCCCCCCTTGTCTTGCTTCCCTCCCCCTTTAAAAAAAATACAGAAGGGCGTGTAATATAAGACAGGAGGGAGTAAAAGAGGGAGGTAGAGAGAAGGGTGATAAAGCAGGTTAAACGACGGTGTAAGAATAGGTAATTGGCCAGAGAAGAGAAGAGATATTATACAGGGGTGAAGGAAAATTAAAATAGCAATATGAAAAATAACTAAAATCCGAAAGGGGGGCAGAGAAGGATGGCTTGAGGGAAGAGAGAGAGAGAGAGAGAGAGAGAGAGAGAGAGAGAGAGAGAGAGAGAGAACGCACATACACAGGGATATCAACATAATCACAGTAAGACTTGAATTTGCTTTTAAGTCTTCTCAAGTTATATCTCCCCCTCCGTCTCTTCTTTTCCACTCTCCAAAATAATCCTCAAAAGTTTGTATCACAATATAACAACGTTTTATTTCCCTTTAGTAACGTTTCTACCTTCATTTGCTCACGTCTCTTCCTCCCACTGCCAACGTTTCTCTCTATATTTGCATCCCACTGACAACGTTTCTATATTTAATTCCCACTGACAACGATTCTTTCTATATTTACTCCCAACTGATAACATTTCTCTCTATATTTACTTCCCACTGACAATGTTAAGGTCTTCATCTGGTAACAGTTTGATTCATCTGGTAATGTTCATACGAATCCAGCAAAGTTTCGACTCATCTGGTCGTAACGTGTTTATCCAGCGGACAAAGTTATCCTGAGTCTAATAACAGTTTGGGCCACCAGGGAACATTTCTGGCCATAAGTAACATTTGAGCTCATAAAGTTATGTTCCAGTCCATAAAATTATGTTTTCGATCATAGGTAACGTTTCAGTACATAAGATAACGTTTCATCCCATAAAGTAACGTTTCAGTACATAAGTAACCTTTCAGTGCATAAAGCAACGTTATAGTACACAAGTAAAGTTTAAAATAATTAGATAACGTTTCACCCCATAAAATAACGTTTCAGCATATAAGTAATGTTTCAGCCCATCAGGAAACGTTCCTGGCTATAAATTATCGTTTTAGTTCATTGGGTAACGTTTTTTCCCCTAGCCTATCCCACAACATACAACGATTTCACTCGGTAATGCATCAGCCCATCAGGTAATGTTGGTGTGCTTCAGGTAACGCTTCAGCCCATCCGGTAACGTTTTTGGCTATCAGGCAACGGTTATCCCCTCCCATAATGCAGCCGTTGATGGACGCCAGGCCATAGAGGAGAGTTAAGAGTGGAGAGGCACACGTACACTGGGCGATTAGTTAAGAGCGCAAGAGAGGTCAGTTTGGAACAGAAATAGAGAACTTTGTGAAAATAATGAAAATAAAAGTAGATTTATTAGATTAGCGTGTTAAAAAGTTTGTGTTTGTTTCTCTTGTTTTCCCAAATTTTGTTTTTGGTTGTGTTTTGGTTGTTTACTTCAGATATCGTGTTATATACTGTTGTTATAAGTTATTATATTTACCTGCTGTTGTGTAATGCACGGAATATTTGTCAGTAAATAACTACTTCTTTATGATCAAATTTTCCTGGAGGTCGACCTTGACTGAGTACAAGACTTCGAGGCGTGTTAACACCGAATATTTAGGTTGTTGATCATAGATTTGGCCTTCCTTTTCCTCATCCAGATAATATTTCCATGAAGAGTATAAGAATATTGTTGAGTTTTACAGTATATACACACACATACACACAAAGTACGTAGAACTACACACACACACACACACAAGCCCCTC
This sequence comes from Homarus americanus, assembly GCF_018991925.1. Lineage (NCBI taxonomy): Eukaryota > Metazoa > Arthropoda > Malacostraca > Decapoda > Nephropidae > Homarus > Homarus americanus. The sequence continues at coordinate 13,538,680 of NW_024733126.1, read as the reverse complement.
ACAACTATAACTCCGGCTCTGGATCTCACAAGTGATATCTTTACAAGTGTAGGTAAGCCGCTCTATATATTACACTACCCTCACACCGTTACCGGGGAGTGGCCGTAATCAATTCATGTTCTAATTATAGGCTACTGATTATCCCAGGGGGAATAATTGGACCCAGTTTTACTGGCCCTAATTTTGATAGCTGGCGACTGGAAGCTTCAAGAACCGGTCTGCTGCTGTTGTGGATTTTTATAAACTTTTTTGGATGGTTCGTGTGTGGAGTATACGAATACCTTTAAAGGGCTGGAAATAAAAACAAATGGAGTAATTGTTTCAGTTTTGGTTAAGGATCACTTAAGGATGGATCTTTTGTTTATAAGAACTTAGCGATAACTTATGAGCTTTTCGATTTCATAACTTCTACAGCAGGGACTTTCTAAACAGGAATTCCATAAATTAGAATTAAAATAAACGAATAATAACTATTTACTGGATGAATGCATGATTCTTGAAAATTGGTGGAGCAGAGAGTAATTTATTTCCACGCGGAGCTAGTTTGAGCAATTAAATTATCGCCGGAGATAAAAAATAATGACGACAAGATAAGCAAGTGCTCCCACCCTCCCTCCGAGTGAGGAATGTGTTCTAAATCGTCTGTCTGTCTCTCTCTTTCTCTCTTTCTATTTCTCTGTTTGTCTGTCTCTCTATCTCTCTATCTTTCTATCTTTCTGCCTGTCTGCCTATATCCCTTTGTCGCTCTCTCTCATCCCATCTCACTCTCATCTCTCTCTCTATATATATATATATATATATATATATATATATATATATATATATATATATATATATATATATATATATATATATATATATTCGAAAAAAAAAACATTTCCACAACAGGACAAGGTAGACCAAATAACCTCCCTCAGATAGATAGATGGCCAGCTAGGAAAAACATGCTGTGCTTGTGAGAAATAAAAGACAGGCGGGGTTAGAGAAAATGGAGAAATTGTGCTTGTTGAAATTAGCTTGTGTTTGTAATGGAGACAGTACAGTAAGTTCTTATTAAGATAAAAGATCATGCTTGTAAAAAAAAGGTGGTGCTTGTAATACTGACAGGTTGCGTTTGTAAGAATGATAAGTTTTGGTTGTAAAATAAAGTAAATCTACCCTGTGAAAAGGTCGGTCGGTGCTTGAAAATAAATGAATAGGTTGACTATCAAATAAAGTAAAGTCAGAATGTACTCTAAAAATAAATAACAGTACCATCCAACTTGTCTACAAAACTTGAAAAAAAAGAGAGAAAACAAAAACAAACACAGGCATTAAGGACGATTTAATGAAAGCAGGAACTGACTTCTAAACTATGCAAGGAGGAGAAAGAAGCGAGCTGAAGACCCGAGAAAATGAGAGAAAATATAGTTTTTACGATACGGTAAGTGGTGCGGAGATATTGCTTTACGATACACACAAATAGCTGCAAGTTATAGCTTTACGATAACTTAAAATAAAATATAGAAGCGACAATGGTTAACGAGAGCTGCAGGTTAACGGTGGCGGGGAGACGGGAGGGGGGAGGGTGTTTATGTACAGGAGAGTATAAAACACCTTTGTTGAATCTCCTACACGTTATATCATCAGGGAAATGTTAAAAAAAATGAGGAAAATAAGTTGATGTTAATTTTGTATTGAAGAAGAAATAGAGTGGAAATTAATACAGAGAAAATAGAAACCCCTTGATATCATGCAATGAGAATTTGGACTTAATACCAAAAAAATGGTACTTGACCCTCTACCTCTCTCCACATCCTTCCCCATCAATATTCGTCCCCGTTCTAATCCCCATGTTTACCTCCTTGCCATTTATCACCCAATCTCTATTTGTCTTCATTACCCTTCTCCCCATCACCCACCATTTTTCACCATCCTTACCCCATATCTTCTTGTTTACCCATTTATCCCATCTTCCCTATCTCATCTCCTTGACCCATCTCTACCATCATTTCGCCCCATGCAAACCCCTCCCCTTCCCCCACTACCCACTCTCTCCCTTCCAACACCATACTGCCCCTTCCCCACAGATCCCAAACTCCTCCCCTCTTCCCCAACACCTACCCACCCACCTCTTCACCACCCCCACGTCCCCTCTTTCTCCCCTCCCCCCTCTTTCTCCCCACCTCGTTCTTTCTCCCCTCCTCTCCAAACCCCTCTTTCTAACAAACTATCATGAATACCATAGGCGCGGCAATGACCTCACTAACCAGACAATTATGGGTCTCTTGGTCGTTCCTGTAAGTTAAATTTGACAACTTCCACTTAAGCAAACTCTCATTTTCAAGCCTTAGGGACCAGGGCGGCCATCCGAGGAACCATTGGCCGTGTGCAAACCAGTCCAAACGGCGCTTAACGGGAGGACACGACGTCGGGAGGAAGGAGGGAGGGGTGGGTGGATGGGTGGGTGGGTGGGGCTTGGAGGAGGAAAGCAGGGAGGGGAGATCCTATTTTTGCCTCTACTTCACCGTCTTCGACAACGGCCCTCCCTCCCCTCCCTCCTTACCTCCCTCCTTCATCCTACGATCATGACTTTAGATAACGCAAAAGGATATTTACCTTAAGATTTGCCCCCCACCCGCCACCACCACCTCTACCCTCCCCTCTACCCTTTCACCACCACCCTCTCCCCTACATCCTCTCTCCAGCTTAAAACACACGCACACACAAACACAAACACACACAAACACATACAAACACACACAAACATACATACATACATACATACATACATACATACATACATACATACATACATACATACATTCATACATACATTCATACATACACTGTTTCTTTCAGTGAGCAAATTGCTGCTGCTGTTGTTGGTGTGTGTGTGTGTGTGTGTGTGTAATATATGTGTGTGTGTAATGTGTGTGTAATGTGTGTGTAATGTGTGTGTGTGTGTGTGTGTGTGTTTAGGGGGGGGGGCAAAAAAAGGAAATGGGAAGGGCGAAAGTTGAGAACGGGTGAGTAGATTGAAAGAAGTCTCTCCCTATCTCCTACCTGTTGAGAGAGAGAGAGAGAGAGAGAGAGAGAGAGAGAGAGAGGGAAGGATCGGAAGGTTGGATAAAGAATTAGCCTGTTAGTCCACTTCCCACACTACTCCAATATCCCCTTTATGTCTGTGTGTATGTGAATGTCACTGTGTGTGTTTGTGTGGTGCATGTGTATGTATGTTTCTCTTTCTCACTGTCTGTCTGTCTGTCTATATGTCTGTCTGTCTGTCTATCTGTCTGTCTCTCTTTCTCCCTCCCTCTCCATATTCTCCTCCTATTATCATGGAACAATAGACAGAAAGATGCTGAGAGACAAACAAGCAGAGAGAGAGAGAGAGAGAGAGAGAGACGCTGGTCCAACACCCCTTTATCGCCCTGAATCCATAACCCGGAGGGAGGAAAGTGCCACTCGCTCTCCCAAGTTTGGTCGTGGGTTAGGAGTTAGACTGTGAGCCCAACTTGGGAGAGGAGAGACAGATAGTGCCTTAAGTGCGCTGCAGTTGCGTGTCGTGATTAAGCTGCGGTTGAACGAGTCCCTTGGATGAGTCGTTAAGCTGAGGCTAGAGAGAGAGTTAAAGAGTTGATCAAGTAATTGCTGGGTATGAGATATTTCTGGTGTTAGGTTTTATTAAGTGACGACTCTCCTTGTCTTAATTTATTAACTCGCTTCGAGGTCTCTAGTGTGTTTCAGCATGCAAGACAAGGCCGGTCTCTAGAAAACATCTTTATTAAACACAAAATATGCAAAGACGACGATGTTTGAGGTTTTATTCGGGATTTAGTTTAGATTCGTTTAGACACGGTTTTATTAGCTTCTCCTGATCTACTGATGGATGTTACTGTCGCGTGAAGGATTTTTTTTGTCACTGAAACGCCGCTAAATAACACTTGGGCCACCCTTGTTTTATTTCGTTTGGTGTTCTGTGTTTGGAGTTAAAAAATATGTTTGAAATGTCTTTAAATCTGTTCTCTACTTTAATATCTGTATAACATAACATAATTCTTATGTAATAAAAGTATACGAAATACCAATAGATTAACCAACCTAACCTAACGCTAACCTAACCTACTCTCATCCCCCCAAATAATGTTAGGGTGGTTAATCTTTAGTTCAGGCGATCTAATTATATCCTTACTTTAACGAGATAACATAATATTAATAGTTTTCAAATATAACTTTTGTTTTGTTAATTTCGTCAAGCAACTGTAATTTCAAAACATTTCCTATAACACTTACAATGCCTTCCTATATGTACAGTACATTGGTTTAAAGGCATAATTAGTCACAGACCGAAGAAAAGGATTACTTTCTATCTAATTAAGTGCTTTGATGACTATATTAACTAAAAGATAAAGTGTTTTCTCTTTATACTTACACAGGAGCTGTAACACCAGGCAGTCAACCGAGCTGAAACGATAATAGACAAATTTAGTAAAAACAAAAGGCACCTGAGAGATTTAGTAGAGCGTGTCCATCGATACACATATTAACAGTGGCAGCATCTGTGTGATATGGAGGAAAAAACGAGAATGTATGAATGAAACAACAACATTCAAATAACAACATCAACATTAATTCTGCCATATTAAAGCAGTAACAATAACAATATTCTCTTATAAATGGCGCTATTAAAGGCATTTAAATCTTATGACGTAATTCATGCAGCATTTATCAAAAAATTTAAAATAATTCATTCTATATCACTGAATATGCACTGGTTGTACAATTTATATATACTGTATATATATATATATATATATATATATATATATATATATATATATATATATATATATATATATATATATATATATATATATATATATATATATATATATATATATATATATAAATACAAACAAACACAAAAGGTAAGGATTTAAACACCTATGCAGATGAATTAAAAAAACTGTGATCAATTAGACCTCGTAAATGAAACTTCATAAAACACGCTCCCTTCTCCCCTATACTAAGAGCCCTTTAAAAGCATTTTACGCTCCCTGTCTGTTAATCTAAACCCAATACTATTTATGGTACTCTGTATACTTCTCTCCCACCGTTCTTCAGTGTATAGTGTGCCCGACAGGCTTTCCCTTCTTCCTGGTCTATTTTCTATCATAAGGGTTCATGACATGTGTATAACTAATTTAATTACTCGATTACTAGTAACATGCCTGAAGAAACAAGTAAATCTACACAGAAAAACAGACAATGAATCACGAATCAAATAGATTAATAGATTATTCAGTAAACTTTAAGCTAGATACGTAAATAATTAAATCACTAAATGAACAATTAATAGAAAAAACAAAAGAAACCGAGATGCATCTATATCAAGGATCAACAAGAATCGCTCTCTATTAACACCGAACAAGTTATAACCCTCCCACACCATCAAGCATTGATCAATCAGATTAGGAACGGTGTGTAATTAGGTACAAGACGCTACCTGGCTTTAGCTTGTCAGCCCCATCACACACGAACGAAAGACACTGAGAGCGTGTTCTTCTCCTTACCTCTCCTCTTATCTCTTTTTTTTTATCTCACCCCCTTCCCCCCACACACGCGCGCGATCCTCTTGACTTCTCTTAGTAATCATTTGTTCTCTATTTGTTGGATCCAATACTTTCTTTTGCTATTGATTCCTCTCTAATAGCTCTCTTCATAGTCTGATTCTTCTTTGATAGTTTTTCTTGATTTCTCAATTCTTCTTTCGAGGTTTTCTTCATCTTCACATTCTCCTTATAGATTTTATTCTCTTCCTGCTACTCCTTCGATAGTTTTGTTAATTTCTTCTTTCTTAATATCTTAGTTCCCTCTCAACACTACCTCCTCCTTCATCTTAAATAATATGTACTAATTAAGCAATACACAGCTCATGTCCCCGTCTTCAAAAAAACGTTGTATACTTGAAAACTGAAAACATTCTGTTGTTCATAATGCTTCCTTGCCCTTAAATTAGAACACCCTTTAAAATCATACCTTAAAAGCAGGATGTTCCATAGTTCCTGCCCCGTCTGGCTCCCTAAAATTAATGCCCCATATATTTTCTGTTCTTCCTTCCTTTCCTCATTTCTCCTCCTTTAAATGTACTCTGAAATATAGAGTATATATTTTTTTATGTCTTTTCTTCCTATTAATGCCCCAACTTATAATGTACTTGAGTAGTATTGTTCACTAATCAATTCACTCCTCTATCATATGACTTCAAAATATACCGAGGGACAGACTTCCAGAATAGACTTAAGGATATACCCCTTCGTCCTCTCTAACATGATTCACTTAAAAGCTACTGCTTGTTACACTTACCTTTCATTCCCCAGATTAATAAATGTAAAGTGAAATATCTTCAACAAACCATATTTATAATTTTTCATCTCCTGACCCGTATTTCCCCTAGAGAAACTACACATAATATATACTTCCCAAAGCGAGTACTTCCCTTATGATATTACTCCTAGAAAATGGTCTTCAGCAGCATCCTCCTTAAATACGCGAGGTTCTATCTTTATCCCCAAACCTTAGACATACTCTAGAACCCTTGAACTTACTCTTCTCTCATACATAGAAAGAGTACAAGAAAATAACTCCTCGCCCCCATATACTTCCTCTCCTTTTGTATTCAGAATTAACGTTCCTCATAAACCACAAATACTCCTCTCCTCTCACTGCCAAAATAAAGTCCTTAAAAGAACCAGTTTGTAGCTCTTTTCCTCCTCCCCCCCCCCTTATCTCACTCCTCCTCCTCCTCCTCCTCCTCCTCCTCCTCCTTCTCCCCTTCTCCCCTTCTCCTGCTCCTCCTCCTCCTTCTCTATGGACCCTCAACAGGAGGTCGTCGTCAGGAAGGTGCTCAGGGTGGTGGCCCGGAGGGTTAGACGCTCCGGACCAGTCACTGTGACACCACCCGAAGGAGGCGATAACTCTGACCTTCAGCTGAGATCCCTGGAGGGTGGGGGAGGGATAGGGAAGGGGAGAGACGGAGGAGGTAGTGATGTAGGGAAGATGAGAGATGTAGGGGGAGATGTAGGGAAAAGGAGAGGCAGAAAAGGAGGTATAGGGGAGAGGAGAGACATAGGAGGTGGTGGAAAGGAGAGAAGAAAGGGAGGGAACAAGGTGTTATAGGGGAAAGGGAGTAAGCGATGAGGAAGAAGAGAGAGAGAGAGAGAGAGAGAGAGAGAGAGAGAGAGAGAGAGAGATAAGCTGATATGTAAGGATACGGAGTATAGGAGAATGCAAGAAAATGAGAAGAAAATGATGATGTTTAGGGGAATGGATGCATGGACAATGGGAAGGGAAGGGATTTAGAAGTAGTATATGGAAGGGGCAGTGGGCGGAAGAGGAGAAGCGGAGGAGGAGGTGTGGGGAAGGACCAGGGAGGGGAGATGGCTGTATAGGGGATAAGGAAGACGAGGGCGGAAGGAAGAGGAGGGATGGGTATAGGAAAAAGGGGGGGGGTGATAGTCCTCGGGGCAGTGGGGGAAGGGGGAAGAGGGTACGGGGGGAAGCATGAGTAAGAATAGAGGAGATGGGTGTAGGAGAAGGAAGACGAGAAAACGGATTGTCTGGCAGGAATAAAGATAAGAGGAAGGAATGACAACAAAAGGAGAGAAAAAGATTGTAGAGGAGAGAGAGAGAGAGAGCGGGAAGTTGGGAGTGAGTAGGGAGGGAGGGAGGGAGAGGGAGGGGGAGAACGATAGAGGGAAGGGCTTTAAAGGGTCAGTGAAGGAAATAAAACAAATCTAGTGAGATGGTCGTGGAGGCTGTTGATGTAGTAGTGATTCGTATTTTGTTTCGTCAAAGGCAAATTGTTGTGCGTGTGTGTGTGTGTGTGTGTGTACTTTTTTGTTTACATGGGAATACATCTGTGCTTGTATGTTTCTGCACCCTGTTTGTATGTAGGTTTGTTCATGTGTTTATAACTTTGTTTGTATGAGTGTGTTCAGTTTTGTGTTTCTGAATATGTTTGAGTGTTTGTTTGTGAGCCCTTTGTGTTTGTTTGTGTTTGTTTGCGTGAGCCTTGCTTTGTGTTTGTTTTTGAAAATACTTGTATCTTTTCACAGTAATAGAACAACTATTAATGAGATAATCACCAGCTCAGAAATACAAACACATCGTAGGCATAACTTTTGCGAAAATATTGCAAATGTGTAAACAGATCGCACAAGGCATCTGTGCAGGGAACGAAATTTACACAGAATATCTAAAGGTAAGACACATGTATGGTGTGTGTGTGTGTGTGTGTGTGTGTGTGTGTGTGTGTGTGTGTGTCTGTATGTGTGTGTGTCTGTATATGTGTGTGTGTGCGTGTGGTATAATGTATGTGTGTATATGTGTCTGTATAGTGTGTAGGTGTAGGTGTGTGTATGTGTGTGTGTGTGTGTGTAAAACAAAACACATTGATACTATGGGCACACAAACATAAATAAAGATACACACACAGACATTTTTAAACATGCATACACACACACACACGCACACACCCACACACGACAGAGAGTTCTGCTTTCTTTACACAAACACACACACAGGTCCTACCTTTCTCACTTTAAACACCTAGTATCCATCCTCCCCCCATACACACACACACACACACACACACACACACACACACACACACGACACGGACACACACGGACACGGACACACACACACACACACACACACACACGCGCACACACGGACACGGACACACACACACACACACACATACACACACACACACACACGCGCACACACGGACACACGGGACACACACACACACACACACACACACACGCACATAACACCCAATATCTGACTCATTTTCCCAGCAGAACGAGGCGAAAATTGCTTATGAAACGTCCATGTGCGATGGCCATTGACAGTTTAAGTAGCAATATATTAAATTAGTCAGGTGGCAGGGCATACATACTAATTACCATAAAGATATGAAATATTGACAATGTGATGGGTTTAACTTTGCCCATCGCCATGTGAACTGTTCATTAAAAATATAAAATTGAACATTGATATTGCGTGAACGGGTCCGCATGGGTGGGGGGATGGAAATGGGGAGAATGGGGTGAATGAGGGTGGGGTCGTATGCGGCAGGGAATAATAGGGGATAGGAGACAGAGAAGAGAGGAATAGAGAGAAAAGGGGGAGAAAAAAGGGGGAAGAGATATAAGAGTGATAAATATAAACAGGGAATTATGTATAAACAAGCAATAGGGATGAGGAGGGGAAAAGGAAGAAGGAAACATGGCGGTAGGGAAGGGGGAGGAAAGGAAAATTGAGACAGAGGAAGTTAGACAGAAGAAGCGTAAAAAGAGAAGAGAGGGAAAAGGGGTAGGGTAAATTTTAAAACAAAAACGAATGGGAAAAAAGAGTGGGAAGGGGAAGCAAGGAAAATTAAAAAGAGAGAGAGAGAGAGAGAGAGAGAGAGAGAGAGAGAGAGAAATGGGGAAAAATAGAGAAAGAAATATGAAAAAGGAGATAAAAAGAGGAAAGCGAAGAGGAAGAAGGTAAAGGGGGGAGACAGAGAATGGGAGAGGAAAGAAAGGAACGAGAGAAAAAAATTAGGAGAAAATAAAGGATGATATTGAATTAATTGGTTACGTGGGGGAAGAAAGGGAAGGAACGGAGAGAGGAAGAATAATGAGGGTGGGGTCACAGGAATAGGGAGAGGGAGAAATAGAAAAGGGAAAAGAAGTAAGAGGCAATAAAGGAGGAAGTAACACGTAAGGAACAAGAAGGAGAGTAAATTGCAGGCAGTAGAAGATACGGAGCAGAAGTTAGCATACAAACGAGAAACGTTAGAAAGCAAAGAGGAGTAGGAGGAGAAGGAGGAAGACTAGGAGGAGGAGAAGGGGAAAGAAGAGAATGAGGAGGAGGAGGGGGAGAATGTAATAGAGAATGAACAGAAAGAAGAAGAATTTTAGAAAACTGAATATAGACGATTGTTTGGAGAGAGAGAGAGAGAGAGAGAGAGAGAGAGAGAGAGAGAGAGAGAGAGAGAGAGAGAGAGAGAGATAATATTTGCGAATTAAATAGTCCAAAACCCTTATGAAATTCAGCCGTAAAAAGCCCTAACTTAATGCAACCTAATCTAACCTAACTTAGCCTAACCTAATCTAACCTCACCATTGTCACTCTGAAATTTATTCCCTGTATCTACCATTCAAACTTATACTTAAAATGTTTGTTTTATGTTGTATAGGGAATTCTAATATAAAGTTATTATTATTATTATTATTATTATTATTATTATTATTATTATTATTATTATTATTATTATTATTATTATTATTATTATTATTATTATTATTATTATTATTATTATTATTATTATTATTATTATTATTATTATTATTATTATTATTATTATTATTATTATTATTATTATTATTATTATTATTATTATTATTATTATTATTATTATTATTATTATTATTATTATTATCATTAGGACTGGGGGTCATCAAGGTTAGAATCCATAAAGTGTGGAACCCATATATCTACTCACCGATAAAACACCAATAAAACAGAATATCTACTTTATTCTTTCTCGGCTCACCTCCACTTCCAGAAGACATGAACAAACACCAGAAATTATCTCTATTTTGACACGATAGAGAAGCAAACTTTATTCTCCAACAAAAGGGGTTTAATGGTTATAAAAACTAAAGAGGGGAGAGATAAGAGGGGGAAAGAGCGGGGAGGAGAGAGGTGAGGTCTTAGCGTGATGGAATTTCTCATCATTATTATCATTATTGTTGTCGGAGAGGGAGAAGTCTGATCAACATCCTTATGGGGTGTAAAAAGACCGTTTGATCAATATCCTTACAAGTTATTAAGGATTTTTGTTTCAATATCCTTACAAGGTGTGAAGGATTATTTGACCTGCCTCCTTACCCGAAGGTTTTCCCCCATCACCTTCGACCTTAAGGAAGGAGGAAGCTATCAATGGCCATCCAGCGTGATAGAGGTAAACACTGGCCATTTAAAAAGCTCATCTACAAATCAAGACATAGTCAGTATCCTCTGCTGGTGGACCGGTGCCTCCTGATGTGTAGGTCTCTCTCTCTCTCTCTCTCTCTTTCATATAGAAAGAAACGTTACACTCTCACACACATTCACACGTTCTTCCACACACACACACACACACACACAGAGACGCAGACAGACAGAAACACAAACACACACACACACACACACACACACCCACACACACACACACACACACACACACACACACCCACACACACACACACACTAGACGATAACAGACTCCTACCCCTCCCCCCCCACACCCAAACTACGTACATGCAGGGCGAGGCTCCGGCAACACCAACACACAACATTGCACCCCTGACACCACCTCGACCCGGGACCAACATCATCAACATTCCCAGCTTACGCTATGTTCTGCATAAAACTTAATGACTCGATTACATTTTAGAAATTCAATACCTGAGCTCTTTTACCAGCGCGAGATCTTGAAAAATGAGAATCGCAGCCCCTGTTTTTAATTCGCGCTGGGAAAATGTAACGTAAGGGGATAAATAGTGCTAGACTGTCCAATAATATCGGGTCGTCGTGCTGCTACAAGCTTGTTGTTGTAGGCAGTAACATTATAATGTCTCTCTCTCTCTCTCTCTCTCTCTCTCTCTCTCTCTCTCTCTCTCTCTCTCTCTCTCTCTCTCTCTCTCTCTCTCATATTTCTCACCCATTAACTTCCTCGCCCTGTGCCTAGGCCTATAGACAGAGAGACAGGAAGCTCCGATGGCCATCGCCGGGGGGGGGGATCTTTTTTTCTCCAATTTCTATTTTGGCTTGTCGTTTATCTCAGCTGATTATAGGCAGGAAGCTATCATATTGGTGAGCTTATCCGTATTCGCCAGACCACGGCCATATCCCCCCTGCGTTTAGCCTCACCACGTCCGAATCCCTAGTTGCTGTTGAGGCCAAGAGGGTTATTTTCCACCCCGTCCGTTTGCGCGTTTTCACTCCCAGTCGATCATATTTATTAGGACTTGTATGATCGGGGACGATAGTATAGCCATGCGTCAGATGCCATAGCACTTTTGTGAGCACCAGTAACAGCCCGATCAACGCAATAAACAGAGTGAACTTGCGTTTACCCAAGTCGTTTCCAAATTTGGAGAGCGAGGTTTCGAATGCCCACGTAACAAAGAGGAATTGTAATGACCATTTTCCTCCGTTTCCCACCTGCATTACGACCAAATTACTGCCAATATTATTTCAAAAATGTTGATAGTAACGCGTAGATGCAGCATCCAAAAAACACTTTTCCCTCAATTAGGATATCTTGCTATGGATACGTGCGTCCGACGCTTAATGAGAGGGAGCCGGGGTGTGTGTGTGTGTGAGGGGGGGGAGGAATGAGGGAAGGAAGGAAGTAGGAAGGGAGGGAAGGAAGTAGAAAAGGAGGGAGGAATGGAGGGAAGGAGTAGGTAGTAGGGATACTGAAACTCTACTTTAGTCCAGCTTAGCCCCTGTAACCAATGGGAGTATTTTACCTTCGGATTTAGGCTTGGTTAATCGGGAATAAGCCTGGATACTTACGGCGACGGCTGTAAGGAAGCCGGGGAGATAGCGCGTTGCTTATGGGTTTACAGCTAAACAGCGGGGCGGAGTTAGTGGATGGCCAGATAAGGCCCAGGGAAACAAGCGGTAAGGCCCAGTTTCCCCCGCCTCTATTTACATATCCAATCAAAGTGCCGTAGGCGGTAACGCAAGCATATTCTTTCCTTAAGGTGAATTCCGCACCCAAACCTCTTGAATTCGGGGGTATGGCGGGGCGGCGGCGGGGCTGTGGGGGGTGGAAGTGGGAGGAGGGGCGGAGGGAAGCCTTAGTAGGATTCCATTACGGTTCATTTTGAATTCAACGTAGTGGTGTTTTCTCCCGTTTTCTCTGTCAATGAAAGCGGTGGCCTGTTTAATTTTATCAAGGCCTTTGCGTTCGCAGCATCGATTAAATTCAGTCCCTCTTTAAACCGGCCCCGCCTCCATGCTGTCATAATAGCTTCGGTTACTGGAGGAGGAGAAGGAGGAGGAGGTATGGGGGGGGGGAGTGAAAGGGGCGACTCCTGGAGGATGGAGGTAATAGTAGTAGTAGTAGTAGTTTCGGAGACTGTGGAGGTCGGGTGTAGCAGTAATAAGAGAGGGTTTAAGTGTATATTTGTGGGAGGGGAGGCGAGGTAGTCCGGTTGTTAAGTGTTGTGTTATACTAAGGATGTTCCGACCTGACTCAGCCTATGTGTCTTGGACCTGTGTTAGTGCACGCGTTTGTTTTGCATATATGTGTGTGTGTGTGTGTGTGTGTGTGTATCTTTCACTCCTTTCTAAATTGCGGTAGAGAATGAACTGACACATGCAACAGGAACCGCCTACCTCAGTGCCATCCCTCCCTCCTAAAAGTTGCTACTCGTCCATCAATCGGTAGTGAACTGTACGATTTTACCTAGATAATATGTACATCTTTGGTATACAATACCTACATAGGCAGCATGTGTAACTTTGGCACATAACGTTTACATATGTACACCATAAAAAAAAATCTCCTATATTTCATGGTTGGTAAAAGCGTGAGAGTTTTCGGATATAACATGTGTAAGTTTGGTACATATTATTTACATATTTATACCATTTAAACCATAAACGCCCCTACTCATGTACCAAATGGGATGTACGGTGCGGGACAGTGTTGATATTTACAAAGGTAACTTGCGTAAATTTAGTATAAATTCTCTACGTATTTACACTTTGATCGTTTCTGCTGCCTATCCCTCATGGGGCGTTCATGGCACGCCACACACACACACACACACACACAGCGGCTTCTCTTGTGAAATAAGGATAACTTTCCCCTTATTAATATACAACATCATGTTAATAAATACAAATATGACAAAACGGATTGTAAATCTACTCACAATCACGTTCGTTTATCTTATCTGTCAGGAACATCAAGGTATTTGAGGTACTGTCCTAAGAATAGTACAAGTTAAATAGTGTACTTTACTCATGTTAGTGATAAATTACTACTCTTCATCATGTAAGGTCGTTAATCACATATTTTAAATGTTATCAAACACTAACTACGAGGAAGCGGATATTGTGTCCGCAGTGCTCTGTGTGTGTGTGTGTGTGTGTGCGCGCGCATGTGTGTAAGGCGGGAGGGCAGCTGCCTAATGCCCAGCTGGTTGGGGGGTGGGGGAGTTTGAGAGAAGGGGGGGGATACTCCGAGCACTTAGCACGTGTCTTCATGTCTCAACATGTGACTGAAGCTTTTGGCAAGCTGCTTCTTGGATAATTATTTTTCAACCTTATGATAATTAAATGTTTATATTATGCCATTTTCAAATAGCAAAATTTATTTACCTTTATTTTATCCGATTTTATTACTATTACTATTTCCAATTACCAATATATTTAAGACAAAGCCGGCTGTCAATTCGTGTCGTCGATTTTGGAGAACAGAATCAGACTTGCAAACGAAGACGAACTGCCTCAGTGTTTTTTTTTAACGTTGGTGTGAGATGTTTACATTTTGAAAGATGTGGGTCGTGTGTCTTAATACAGATCTCTTATGTTGTTTATCGTAAACTATTGCCTGCAGAGTGATCAATATTCATAAAAAAAATAAGAATAAAACACTTCATAAACATTTCAGAGTAATCAGATTAGGCGAGGCATTGTCAAATTTGCTTTTACAATTACGTTTAAAAGTTTAACAAAAAGTGAACTCAAAGAACATGTGTGTTAAAGTAAAATGAGTTGAGCTTTTTATTCATATCTTTTCTAAACTGGTCAAAACATTAAGATAGTAAAAAAAAAATGGTAAGACACCGAAGAAATATAAATATGTTAGCGTCAGTAACCATTACAAATGAAGATATTTATTAGACTAGTCGTATTTATTATGATCACTTGTGTTTGAAACTTTTCAAATTAAATTAAATGATAAGAGAACTAAAGTTTGCTCTTACTGTTCACGTTTATTTATCGAGGAGATACTGAAATTGCGGTAAGTATTCCAATATTTGTTTGTAGATCAAAAAAAAAATCTTGTTGAGCGAGCTAATACATCAACCATTGTTGTACACATTTCCAGGTCATATGAAAAATTTTTACGGCATGTTTACGTTTGTGGCCAAATTGTTTGTAAACATGTTCGCTTTTAAGAACTGAAGACCTGTTTGGGTTAGTGGCCAAACAATTACGGTTGAAGTTTATTGTAGGCTTATAAATAAATTCCCTTTCATATTGTGTAATGAATTAACTTACTGTAAGTTATCCTAGCACTACTTCTGATGCGGTTATTACCCACGTAGACAGAGGCAGTCCATTATTGAGACATTCATCGACGTATTTAATCAAGAAAAAGTCGATGTTATTTTTAAAAGCAGTATTGTATGCTATCTTATGTCACGTCTGTATTTCAGCAACAGAGATGCCTGTAGTTACGGTTCTGTGTGTGTGTATGTCTGTACGAGTATGTGTGGATGTTTGTGTATATGTGTGTATGTGTGTATTGGTGTATGTATGTGTGTATAAGCATATATGGGAATTACATGACTGCATTTATACATAACTTGCATGTGCTTTGGCTCAACGGCTGGCAACTAACCGATCATTGTCTTCTCGATACAAGAAACAAACAACGAAGACAAATTGATAGAAAACGTACCTGAGACGCCAAGTAAGTACACAAAATTGATATATCTCTATTTTATTTATTTTTTGCCTCTCAAATTCGGGGCCGTCATAAAAGTAAACAGCTTATTAGCATAATACGAGAATATACGGGGGAGCAATGCAAGCGGCACACGGGGATGGAACTGGGCCTCGGTTATTGCGTTATCCGGCTAAATGTTGCACGTATGCACCATCATTATTGGATAGTGGCAGTAGTGAGGGTGAGGATGGGGGCGAGAGAGTGTGGGTGGTGGTGGTGCCGTGTGTGTGTGGGATGGTGGTGGTGTGTTTGGGGGGATGGTGGTGGGGAAGACGGCGTGTGTGTAGGGGTGGATGGTGGTGGTGTGTGGGGGGGGATGACGGTGGTGTGTGTGGGGATGGTGGTGGTGTGTGGGGGGATGGTGGTGGTGTGTGTGTGTGGAATGGTGGTAGTGGTATGTGTGTGAGTTTATGTGGTTGAGGGGGTGGGGGAGGGAGGTGATGTTGTTCGTGTGTGTGTGCTAGTAACAATAACATTAAATAGTGGTAGTGGTGGTCGTAACACATAAACCACTCGACAGTACATAGCCGCAAGCTACTTAAAAAAAAAAACTTAACAACTTTCGAAAAAATCGTAGTCTGGTCAACATTAAGTAATTAAGAGAAACACAGAGAAGCTGCTTAATGGTTATTCTTTAAAATTTCTGGAACTGGTAACAAACAAACACACACACACACACACACTGCACGCTCACAACAAGTTCAGAATATATATCCACTCGTACCCGGCCCCATGAGTTATCCAAGAAGGGGGGAAACACATTATTAAAATAGCTAATTAAAGTATAGTTCAAGGTCCGCTGTTATATATCTATAGAGACCTTTAATTACTTCTGAGAAATGTGAACACGAAGCCGATATCTGCATTCTGTGCTAGCGCCTACTTTGGGTATGGGGAACGAGAGGGAGGGAGGGAAGGGAGAAAAGGAGGGAGAGTGGAAGACAGGGAGATATGAAGGTAGGTGTAGTAGGTAGGTATGGAATAGATAAGTATGTGGAATAAGAAGGGATGAAACAGAAATAGTGATTATAAGGGAGAGAGAGAGAGAGAGAGAGAGAGAGAGTCCCGTAATAGATAGACAATTCAATAATAATTAGACACAAAAACACAAAAAATTCAATTAAAAAACAGCTTGGAAAAACAAACTAATGTCAAACATACCAAACAACAACATAAACAACAACAAACAGAAGCAGTTAAAACACCTTTTATTATCCTTATTCAGAACATAAAGGCGACTTTCATATATTAATAACGTTAATTATCGACGAAATGTTCCACTGCTTTTTCTTCCCCCGTAACACATTCCTTTAGGCTACCAAGCGGCGATATTTATTAACATTACTGACACTGTACGTACATGTTCGCTATCACTCTACCTCCTGTCACTATCACACCACTGACCTAGATGTTCACTACCATCACCAACCAGAGAATATATTCACTTCACCATTACCCACCAAAGAACGTATTCACTATCACCATCACCCACCAAAGTACGTATTCACTATCACCACCCCACCAAAGAACGTATTCACTATCACCACCACCCAACAGAGTACGTATTCACTAACACCATCACCCACCAAAGTACGTATTCACTATCACCACCACCCAACAGAGTACGTATTCACTATCACCACCCCACCAAAGAACGTATACACTATCACCACCTACCAAAGTACGTATTCACTATCACCATCACCCACCAAAGTACGTATTCACTATCACCCACCAAAGAACGTATTCACCATCACCCACCAAAGTACGTATTCACTATCACCATCACCCACCAAAGTACGTATTCACTATCACCCACCAAAGTACGTATTCACTATCACCATCACCCACCAAAGTACGTATTCACTATCACCCACCAAAGTACGTATTCACTATCACCCACCAAAGTACGTATTCACTATCACCCACCAAAGTACGTACGTATTCACTATCACCCACCAAAGTTCGTATTCACTATCACCCACCAAAATACGTATTCACTATCACCCACCAAAGAACGTATTCACTATCACTATGAGCTGAGGAGTACTGTACACCACTACACCAGCCCGTAGAGTGTATTACATGTCTGTTAGAGGCTCAGTCACATGTCAGTGGATCTGATTGGAGAGGAGAGGGATGGAGGAAGTGCAGGGGAGGACATTGGAGGGGAGTGGAGGGGGGAGGATATTGTGGCCATGATTGGAGGGGGTGGGGGTGGGGGAGGATGGATGTGGTGAGAGCAGAGGAGAGGGAGGAGAGGACACTATAGCCATGAGAGGAGAGGGGCAGGCAGAACACTGTGGCCATGAGAGAAGGGAGAGGAGATAGGACACTGTGGCCATGAGAGGAGAGGGAAGGGGAGAACACTGTGGCCATGAGAGGAAAAATGGAGAGGAGGACACTGGCCATGGGAGGGGGAGGGGTGGACACTGTGGCCATGAGAGGGGGGGGCACTGTGGTCATGGGATAAGGGAGTTTCGGTCACATGTCGTGGGTGATGGAAGGTGGAGGGGAAAGGAATTTTTAGGGGAGAAGAGGATAGAGAAGAGAGGAGGAGGAGGAGGAGAAGGGTCATGGAGGGTGGCAAGTGCTGCCAACAGGTCATGAGTGGGTGAGGTGAAGTCTAACCAATAAAGGTGATGGGGAGAATAGAAGGGAAGGAGAGCTTACGAGAGAGGCAAGTAAGATACAGAAGAGGGAATGAGAAAGGAGGATTAAAAAGAGAGCTAGAGAGAAGAGGAGGAGGAAAGATACAGAGAATGTAGGGGAAAACAGAAAGAATAAATAAACGGAGAGATTTTGGTATAAAGGTGAAGAAAAGTGAAAAGGTAAAGAGTGAAAGAGAAGAGGATGGGATAGAGGTCAGTAGGATAGGGAGATACGATGTAATGGGGTGAGAGAATGAGGGGGAATAGGAGGCCGGAGTTAGGGAATGGATAGGTCACGGAGGTATGTTGGGAGGCTAGATATGGTTGGGAAGGCTAGGGATGGGTGAATATGGGGGGCTATGTGGGGAAACTGGGAATGGGTGTGATGTCGGGTGTTGAGATATGAGGGATCCGTTAAGAAGGTGAAAATGGGTGGGGCTGTGAAAGCATAATGGGAGGGATGGGATTGGTAGGACAAAGGTAATAGGTTGGGCGTAGAGGATGTATAGATATGATGAGAATGAATGGAGGTAGCGTGAATGGGTAAGGAGAATGAAGAATAAGTAGAATATGGGGATGGGTAATGGGTGAACAGACTAGGAATGTGTGGGGCGTGAATTATATTATGGGGGAATGGAACGAGGTTAAACGTAAGGAATAATGGGTGGGGGGAGCCGGAAATAGGTGGGAGTTAGATGGGGAGGCTGGGAATAGTTGGAATATGGGGGACATACACGTGGGGAGGGTGAAAATGGGGGCGTAGATTTGGTACATTATGAGGAAAAAAGGCAAATGCTTTTTAAAAATTCATTCGCACACGATTGCAAATGCAAACACGAGTGCAGGAAAGCTTGTACATATAGTGGACATTCACAGGTGTTCAAAAGTTTTGTTTATTCATACACATGTTTGAACATCATGTTTACTCACACACACAGTCTGTATACGCTCGGTATAGATACAAAGAAGTACACAAGTATATAAACACACATGCCATTACGCAGACACAAACAGGAGAGATACAAAAGATTACCAAAAACTACTTATTCAATATACACACATACACACATACCAAAGTCAACGCACTCAAGCAAATAAACAAACACACACACATACACAGACACACCACACACACATGCGCGTAACACCTGGAACTAATTCATCAACCTGTTATCCCAGTTGGTAATCACTGCACCTGATGATGCAGGAATCTTTATGGAGAGCCAAGCAAGATAGCATGGGGTGTTGGCGGGAGGGAGGTGTTTGGAAGGGAGGGGTGGGAGAACCTGGGGATGTGGTGGTAGAGGGTGGGTTGGAGGGGTTGAGGAGGGAGGAGGAGAGGTTTAGAAGGAGGAGAGGTTTGGAAAGAGGAGAGGTTTGGAAGGAGGAGGTGGTTTGGAGGGGTTGAGGAGGAAGGTGTTTGGAGGTGGTAGGTGGGGTGGTTTAGAGATGTTTAGGAGGGGGAGTATTAGGGGAGGGATATTAGTGGAGGGGGAATGTTAGGGGAAGAGGAGTATTAGGGGAGGAGGAGTATTATGGAGGCCGAGTATTAGTGGAGGGGGAGTATTAGTGGAGGGGGGTATTAGGGGAGGAGTAGTATTAAGGGAGGTGTAGTATTAGGGGAGGAGGAGTATTAGGGGAGGAGGAGTATTAGGGGAGGAGGAGTATTAGGGGAGGAGGAGTATTAGGGGAGGGGGAGTATTAAGGGAGGGGGAGTATTAGGGGAAGAGGAGTATTAGGGGAGGGGGAGCATTAGAGGAGGAGGAGTATTAATGGAGGAGGAATATTAAGGGAAGGGGAGTATTAATGGAGAGGGAATATTAGGGGAGGGAAAGTATTAGGGAAGGGGGAGTATAAGTGGATGAGGAATATTGGGAAAGGAAGAGTATTGGAGGAGGAATATTAGTGTAGGAGGAATATTAGGGGAAGAGGAATATTGGTCGAAGAAAAGAGAGTAGATGGGAAAAAAAAATAGTAGAGTGACAGCAAAATGATTCAGTCAAAATACCTGTACCTCTTAGTGTTGTTGATTGATTGTGTGTCCTTGTTCAGATAATTTCCCTCTTAAAATGTGCGTTCTTTAGTGTGTGTGTGTCAGGTGGAGGGGAGGGGGGTGATTCATCTCGGAACACTTTATCCTTTTGACAACCTTGACTACTTGGTTATCTCTCTCTCTCTTTCCCTCTCTCTCTCTATCTATCTAGTTCTACCTTATTTCACCCACTCTGTCTACATTTTACATCTACGCCAGATATAAACATGTAACTCCAAACTACCTCTGATCCTACTCCTATATGTCTTCTATATCTAACCAATACATCAGTTCATCTACCCTTACTCCTAACACTACCTACCCAAGGCAATCATCGTTCTATCTTTAATTCTACCCTCATATCTACCCAAGACGTCATCCCATCTACCTCTACTTCAACCTCAGTATGTCTACTTAGACACACGTAGACAAACAATGCCTCAATGCATCATGTATAATAATGGTCTGGTTGCCTGTTGTTAAGCATTGTTGACGACTCGGCTGCAGCTTTTATGAAGTATAGCCCTGTTGGCCTTGACTCCGCCGGCCACGACTTGCTCCTCCGCCACACTACGCTTCAATACCAAGACACAAGCAGTCAGGACAGTCCCGGAGGCCTAAGTGATCTTTATAGAATTTGCGCAGTTATAGGCCTACGTGCAGTGTTTGAATCTCCGCAATTAAGAGCCTATGCGATGCTGGAATTTAAAAAGTTATGGGCCTATGACCAATGTTTGAATCTGCGGAGGTTTGAGCAAATGCAATGATAGTAATTAAACAGATAAGAATTTACTTGATAAGTTTGAATTTACGATGTTCCTGCAATCTAAATGATCATAAGCTTACGTGACCCGTCAGAATTTACACAGTTGTGGGACTACGAAGTATGTTTAAAATGTACGTATTCGTGGGCTCAGTTAATGCTGGACTTCAAGCAAATGTTTGGCAATTTGACTGTATCGTAATCTACGCAGTTATGGGTCTATACGATGTTTTAAAACATACTCAAGGCCTAGTTGACACTGGAATCAAATCAAGTAATCCTGACCGTTTATATGAAAGTGAAATATATTAAATCACCGCACCTGTTGCACCTTATCTTCAGTCATCGTGAGCAGCTTAAATGGTATTTTTTTACAAGTTGCCCATAATCTGCCGAGTCACCGCGCATCGTCTGTTTGTTTACAACCGTCCTGCTCGGTTTGAGTGTACTCTCACGTCCACAAAAAATGTAAAATTATAACATGACGCTTCAATAAAGTAGCTTTCATTGGTTCCAGATAACGAAATAAGTACTTTCTGTTTAATATGGCGGGGGTTCTCCCGGTTAGGTAGGTTTCTTTGCTTGGTTAGGTCAGGTTCTATTACGTCCACTATTATTCATTTGCGACAGAAATTAATAGAATGAAGGGTACTAAATTTTTTATTTCTTACGGGCATTAGCCCACCCGGGCACAGGTCATTTTTAACGACCCACATCAAGGCCTGGCGGGCGAAAATATAATAAAACAATAATAATAATAATAGTTATAGTAGATAATAATACTGTAACAATAATAATAATAAAATTAATACAAATAATTAATAATTATAATAAAAGAAAATATTAATGCAAATAAAAATTATAAATATTAATAATGAGCCATAAATAAAAAAAAATTACCAAAAATATCAAAAGCGAGAAATGTTATATGTACTGTATATTGTGTTGTCAAAGTAAGAGAAACAATTGAAACCCTGCAATTGTACGTAAATGAGGCAGAAAGTCAGATCAGTAACCTGGGACTTGATCACAATTTTTGTGATGCTATATGGCAGCAGGGTCTGTCATTAGAGAACACATTATGCTTCTAATACCTTCCCAGGCGGTAGTACCTCCCTGATTGATAGCTGCCAACTACCTACTGTACATACCTATAACTGGACCCAAAAAGCTTCGTGGAACATTATAGGCAAGTTGAAAAATTTACCGCTTAAATTGCATCTTAACAAATTATTTTCCTTAGATCAAAGTTCAGGTAGTATTTCGAAATCGCTTTACTGTTGCTACCTACCTGAGAAATACGACAGATCTCCCTCGTGAAGTTTAGTGTCAGTGTTGTGTAGTATCTTTTTCGCGTGTCCGAGCACACCTCACGCTTCAAGACACGCAGGATCAACGAGCACATAATCAGGTCAACATTTACCCGTATGCCTCTCATCACACCAGTAAACTCCTTTGTGAGCGATCAGTCATGACAAGAGGACCACCACCATCCTCCACTATACAGTACTGTACAGTATATGATCACTCGCTAATGGAGGGCCAACCATTCTCACAGAGACCTCAACGTTCCGACCTCCACCACCACCCTGTCGACTGTAAGTTACTGCTCGTTGCGAGGATTAAAGCGAGCTTGACCAGCACTAACAGGCAATTTGGTAATTTCCTCTTGGAATGTAAATAATGTGATTTTTATGACATATTCGTTTTAGATTGTGTTATTTGTTTAGCAATCTTCTATTTTATATCAAATAAGTGCATATTTTTACCCATCATGTATATATTTTATAGTATGTAACATTCCACTGTTCTATTACACATCTTTACACTCATTGCTACAGTTGTTGTATGATAATTTACACTCAATCGAACAATAAATAATCGAATGTTCTGTTCTCGCCTCTGAGTAGAATATTAATTGTTCTCGTTTATTTAAGCACTGATGGCCACGGTATATCTTCGAATCGTATGAAGAATAATAAACTTATTTATTATTGCTTTTGTTCTCTCAACTAACATCAAGAATACCAAAGGGATTTAATGCTGTTGTATGCTTACTTGATATATTTAAATCTACATAGATATAGGCCTATAGTGTCCTAAAGTTGACACAGTTTAAAAAAGTAACAGGTTAAAACATAAATATATCTACAGGAAACGATAAGCAGCGCAGAAAAAATTAGTTTCATGGTACTTGAAGTTACACAGTTATTACGTCAACACAGTTAAAACATACAATCAACATAATCTAAAGATATATGTAACGTACTGTAAATTAACACAAAATAGCACTCACATAACTCGGTTAAAATAGTGTAGGTATATATGTAACCTCAGCTAACATATTCCACGTGTATACTGTACACTGTGTACAGTATATATTAGTCATATTTTACCCCTTCTGAAGATGTATAGCTCCAACTGACACAAAACTTGGTTATACGCAGACTAAGTTAACACAGCACTGGGATATATAAGTATAGCTCCACTTAAAATAGCTCTGGAATATACGTAGTTTAAGCTATGCTCATGAAAGTGGGTCCCATAGGTATAACTGCCCGTTAGGGAAAGTGTGGATATAGCACACTGTATACTAAGCCTTCGGTACACCAGGAGGCAGCATGGCCGTCGCTGCACTCGACCACATTCACTTTCTCAAGTTGTAAACTTAGGTACCCATTTACAACTGGGTGAACCGGGAGCGCCTGGGAATCGAACCACCGATCCCTCGAACAGTAGGCGAGCGCTGTATCCACCCCACCGCCACTGGCATTCCGCCATGCTCATAATTCAAGGTTAAACTAGGTCTTCGACATATGTAAAGATAGTCTAGGGATACGTAGAATCAGTTAACACAGCCTAGGAATATATCATGACCCAGTTAACACAGATATACATATACTCAGTCAACACAGTCAAGAGATATACATAGACCTAGTTAATACAGCCCATAGATATATGTATACCAAGTTAACATGAAGATACGTAGACACAGTTAACACGTATATATCTAGACCCAGTTAACACAGTCCAGGAATATACGTAGACCCCGTTAACAGAGCGCCAAGCCTACACTGCAACATATCTGCTGGTCTACGCTGCCCCTGATGGTTATACCCCTCGTGGGGGCGTTGGTTGCAGCCCTATAAACTTATTTTAACTATAATCGACTGTTGGGTTGGTAGTGTCCGGCTACACACCCGCTCCCCCAGCTGTTGCCAACTGACATTATACTCTGTATGTATGCTGGTGTGTGTGTGTGTGTGTATATATATATATATATATATATATATATATATATATATATATATATATATATATATATATATATATATATATATATATATGTATGCATATGCATATGTGTGTGTGTGTGTGTGTGTGTGTGTGTGGATGAGGGTGTGTGTGTGTGTGTTTGTTTGTGTAAGCGTGCCTAATGGTCAATTCATACTCGTTTTCATTTGATGAATGAAAAGCGTCGAACCTCACCATATCTTCATATGGATAATTGAACCATACGGACACAGGGACATAACACTACAAACCTTCTGCGTTACCAGACACACTCCCTATCTCCACATACTCCACCTCCACACTCCACCTCCATACAATCCCTCTCCACACACTCCCACCTCCACACACTCCACCTCCAGATACTCCACCTCCACACACTCGTGCATGATAAACTCAGTTTGTCAGGAGGATCTCGAGCTTCCAAACACTCCTACAATATCAGTCGGTGATTCATATCTCAATAACACTATTCCATCATACCCCAAAAATGTACCAATTCCTCCCTCCTCCCATACCATCTCATTCACTAACTCTATTCACCCGGTGTGTTGTGTGTCAATTTCACCTCTCTTTTCCTGTACCCTTAACTGCAGAGAGCCATAAGATCCCTCTTTTACGTCTTAGCCATAACTCTAAAAATGCATTTATCGATACGACTCTATGGTAATGTGTTTCTTATAAATATCCCATCTTTTTTTTCCTCTCGTCTTCAGCCCATTTACTCCCCCAACACATAGAAAAACATTTAAAAGGTCAGAGTGGTATTACGTGACCCATTACACCCTCCTGTTCCTCCTCGTACTCACCAACATTGGTCTAAAACCGCTCACTCGGGTCAACATTTACTCTCACATAATTACTCTTTTTTCCCTATACTAGTTTTTAATCTTAAGCAGCAGCTCCCTTGGTTAATGTCAGTGAAGAACAAATTATTTCTCATCTCGTATATATATCACCACAACTCGAGGATATACTTAGCTGTATTTACTGGGGACATATGTAAGTCTGGATAACGAAAGTATATATAAATCGATTAATTTTATACTACAGGGGGCTATACATAACCCCCATTTAAAACGAAAACACTACCCTAGTTAACACAACAAGAAAATATACAATACCAAAACCAAATTACTACAATATCCGTTGTCACAGTTAAAACTACGAGCTGGTATAATGTAGCCAAGGGATATAAGTATCCTAAGTTAAGAGGTTCTGAGGATACAGCTGGACGAGGATTATTCAGAAAAAATTTCAATAGCCTCTAAGTTAAAGGATTATGTTTTGTATACTCCCTTCCTTATGCAATTTCTCTTTGTACCACCATAACGTTCGTCACAGGGATCAGTTATAGTCTTATGTCAATAGATTGATTTATAAAGACTCCTGCGTGACTCACCTTCACTATAAAACTGGAAATAAGAGGAAGCGTCTTGTTATGTTAGTAAAGTCTCAGCGCCGTATCGACGTCAATTTACCGATATCACGTCACTAATATCACGCCTTCTGTTCCGTTATTATATAAATCTTCCATTGCCCTTTTCTTTATATTGTTTTAAGCTGTAGTAAAACTAAGTTACGTTTTTAAGCAGAGTGATCACTTCCATTAACCTGCAGTCTTTAGTCAAATAATTTTGATCCAGTTATTCAGATCAGCTGTCGACCCCACGTATGTGGTGGGCAGGTTCTGCTTTCAATACCTGTTATCATGGTCAGGGTGATAAATTATGTGTACAGTTACCTAAAAAAAATCCGTGTCCTCGGCAATTAGAATGAACCGATGGAGCGAACCCTGCAAGTCCTCTAGTTAAACAACGCGGCGCCTAGTATAGTTGCCGGAAACTTCCCAACAGGTGGAGCTGATCATGCCTGGCGACTTTATACACAAATAACTAATGTGAGAGAAAGATTAAATTATAATAAAAACATAAAATTATGAGACCAATATTGTAGAAAGTAATATTTGGTTACTATACCCCCTTTTCGTGAATGTATAGAGAAACGTTACCACGCAAGTTCCTTACACGATATATAGGGCAGTGGTGGGCAGCCCGGTTAGTGAACCCCATGAGTGAACCTTCATCATTTAAGTGAGTCACATGAGTGACCCTTCATCATCTAAGTGTGCTACATAAGTGATCCTCCCTCATCTCAGTGAGCTACATGAGTGACCCTCCATCATCTCAGTGGGCCACATGCGTGACCTTAATTCCATCATCTCAATGGATCACATACGTGACCTTAATTTCATCATCTCAGTGGTCCACATGAGTGAGCCCCCATCATCTCAGTGAGCCACATAAAAGATCCTCCCTCATCTTAGTGGTCCCTCCAACATCTCAATAACCATTTCAACTCAGTAGGCCACATGGGTTCTTCACCAATGAATCAGTTATTTCGTCAATTCAAAGAGAGAGATGCAAATGAAATCTTCTCACAGTAACGAGACAGGTTCATTCAGTCCCATGAAGCCGACACCTGCTTTGAGATGGTTGATGAATCAGTGTCCTGAACTGTGATGGTCAATTTCGTTGCCGCTGTTGCCGAGTTAACAAGTGCAGCGCAGTGTAGTGTTTAAAGTGTTATCTTTGGTGAGGAAATATAAAATCAAGAGGTAAGTGGTGGTCACCATGGGTTGTATTTGTTGAAGTTAATGTGTTAAATATGAGGATGTACAGTGGGAGTGTAGTTGTTGTGGGCTGGAGCTGAATCAACCCATAATACAATCGTCTGCTAAAACTATATAACATTACCGTATTCTCCTACAAACTCTCACCAATCACTCCACGAAAATAAAAAAGAGCTAATAATATATCACAAGGCTTTAATTGGTGGAATGCATTGACATATTGTTATAATTAAATGAGAAATAAGCAAATTTGCTGACCGTGTCTTTACAATATGGCGTCTCGGTTGACATGCTTTCAGTAAAAAAAAAATTAAGAAACGACTGTAGATGATTCCTTACAGTAGGTACAACTGTTTTAAATACGAGTAAAAAATTATCTTATTTAGGAGTGATACATCAAATGAGTGTTTGAATATTTTTTTTATTTGTGAAGTAATCTCCTATTCCCCTTTTATGTATACATTGTCAGCTGGCGGAACACTATATTAATTTGAATATCGGGAGATAAAGCAAAACAAATAAGGGCAAATTTATAGTATCACACCGGTCTTTATTTCGATATTAAAAATAGGTTCTTCCTTTGTATTTTGATGACTTTCGAACGAATTTGATATTAATTTCCACCGGAAATCACGTTTTTTTTTTAATATATAAATAGTTAAGCCCCCCCAATCATAACGGACCACCTCCGCCATAAGTAAACAAATCATCCTTAATATCCGGTGGAAATATCATAGATGAAAAAGGTCTTAGAATTGCGTAGACATTAGGATATACACTTTTTTAATACAGAAATAAAGACCGGTGTGATTCTATAAATTCAGCCAAATAAGAATAGTTTACTCAATGGCGTTTTCGTCGAAAATTAAAATATTGCGTTTTTTCTATACTTTTAGTTTTCCCTTAAAAACTTGCAATTTTGATCACAAAGTGGGTTGACCACGGAACTATATTGATTTGTATATAGGGAGAGAGAAAAAATACTTTACCCAATGGTATTTTTGTTGGAAACATATATTTTTTTTTAGTGTTCTAGCTTTGAGTTTATTTTAGGTTTTTTAGATCCATTTGTTTCTTCTTTTGTATTGGTGAGTAAGGTTTCGAAATGGATGGGTTAGGTCGGTTCTTTCTGGTTTCCCTGGTTAGGTTAGACATGTATACTGATATTTAAGAGTAGTGTGGTTAGCTTCTTGATCTTTTTGTTTGGCAAAAATTTATTTCCTCCGCCATTTTGGGGATGCCCTTGATAAGCTGAAGAACTTTTTTTCTCTTGAGAAGTTTCCTAACTCGGCTCCTTAAACCGGATACCTGTTCTTAAATATTGCACGGTAAATTTTTCTTGTAGCACCGTTCACTTGTAGCAAGTTAAAAATATATGTTTCTAGTGTATTTGTGTGTGCTGAGACCGAATATGACCTTCCTTTTTTGTCGGAAATTAGCCGGGTTTTTTTAGCGATTTTTTTTCGTTTGATGTTTTCCGAGAAAAAAAGTGCCTAAGCGACTAACAAATACACAATAAAACACTAGAAAAACAATAACCAAACCTAACCTAACCTGACCTAACTTAATTGACCTCACCATATGACGGAATCACCTATTCCTTACCTTATTGGCCTGGTTCTTGATCGTCGTTGCATTCTGGGATTCTTACACAACGCCACATATGTTGGTCTTTGCGATATTTACATTCAGTCTTGCTCTTAGTACACTTTACTGAGGTTGGAAGAACACCATGCGATCGAAAAAATGCTATATTTTCTACGTTTTTTTTTTTCTTCCAAAAACTCGCAATCAGCTCCATATACTTTAAGTGACATCCATCGCAGACTTCCATGGTCGGAACTGAACTTGAATTTCAAAATATGACCCAAAATAAAACTAAATTTTTTGATTGGGCCAAATATACTCTGAATTAGCAAAAACGCTTTTGATTGGCCGCGTGACGTGTACGGGTACGCATGCGCGTCATGATTTATGAAGGAGACGCGAGAGACACGCAGTGTTAGGTGAGAGGCAGACGATAATGGCGGGAAATAATGGAAGAAAATATAAATTTATTTGGAAAAGCTATCTCCGTTATTATACATTTCCGCCGGTAATGTTATAGATGAAAATTATCTTATAATTAGACGTCTTATTCGAATATGATAATAGATCAGTGGTAGGAATGAACGTTGCTACAAGAAAATAATACCTATTGCACTTCCTAAAGTTATCTGTAATAATTAGGTTAGGTTTAGTTTCGCTTGGTTGGGTTTTGTCAGCTTTGTACATGTTTACCCCACAATTCTTCTGCAGCCAATTTACCCAACATGAATTTTGTTTTACATGACCTTTACACCACTTGCTTCATTATAGTTTTGACTTTAACGTAAGCAGAAAAATTAAGATGACACGACAATATTTTCACTTGGTATAAAAAAAAAATGTGTTCCCGGCATCATATCTCGGATACTTCCGCATAAACTTACCGAGCGCATTATAGTTATAAAAGCAGAATTTTATGAGCTTTCCAACCTTTGCATTTGAATTTTGATATGACTAATCATAAGGTGGGTGACAGAAGAGATAAAGGGACAAGTGCATCCTACTAGCACAGCGGACAGGAGGATATTGATGGACAGCAGAACTCCACCTCTGCTGTGGTACTTTCTATAAGCTTCCTTCGCAAGATCTGTCAGCCATATGTGATGCACGAAAGTTTGATGCAATAATCTTTGCACCAATGATTTGACGTGATTCATGTCATGTGCGAGAGGATTAATTTAAGTTGTTTACCATCGTAAAAGTTGTTTAACATATTAATATCTCTTAAACACACAAAGGTTGTGATATTGTTTTTATAGAAGAATTTACTCTAAGTGCTCAAAATTATTCTCGGAGCTGAAAAGTTACTCAATGTTAGGATTTGCTCCGAGAGTAAATCATAATGACTTTTAGCCCTTATAAATACGCTTAGAGTGGATACATTTTATGAGCCATACCGAAGACTTTTAAGGGCTTATGAGATCTCTGAGAGTAAATTTATGTAGAGAAATGTGGCTGAGCAACAAATTCGACAGCACCTTACCTTACCTAACCTATAATTAACAGTAAATTTATATGGCAATTCTTACTGATTCAGTTGTCACTGTTTATAAATTTTTGGTTTAAGTATTAATAAAGTTGTTATAATTAGAGTAATAAAAGCAGAACTATGGCCTCATTAATGTATGTTTTTTTTTGTTTTTTGTTTTTCAGGCAGGATGGTCCCTGATCACAGATAAGACGGGTGACATCAAGGCTTCCTCTACCACCAGGGCAAGGTAAGCACTAATTCTGCTGCTCCTATTATGACATGAAGAACAAGTATCTTCATTAATTTTTAGTGTTCACTAAAATAATATATCCTGGTTCCTTTTAGTTGATTATAAATGTTGGTAAAGATTAAGGAGAGGGGCAGCACCTTTTTTTATGGGGCGGCAAAATCTTTTTTCAGCACATTTGTTGTAATGCATATAGATGCTTATATAACAAGACAAAAAAAATGTTGGAATGTGAAATATTTACAGTTTTCCTTCAAAACTTTATGATCTTGCTATCAAAACTTCCCGAGGAAAGCTGAAGGTCTTAACCATATTAATATGAACCAATTAAAAAAAAATAATGTTCCTGCATATCTAGTGATTTGGTTTTGGTTAGGTTGGGTTAGTATCTGTTGCTTAAATTTGTAGCCATACAAACTGTTGATGTTTCGTAATAACACTTATAAAGGTACTACTATAGGTTTATTGTTATTATGAATCCTCTACCACCTAATAATTTTCATTTTATTTAAAACAAGCACATCATTGAGAATCTTCTAATTTTTTATGTGGTGTAAGTGGCGACTTTCTCCTTAACCTTTACAAAAATACTTATAAGATTAAAGTGAGATGGAAAGTTAATCTGAATTTTTTTTCAGGTAGGTGAAAGTTTAACAGCTCATCGAGACACCGAACACGCCAATACACATCACACTTCAGGTATGTCCAAGTCAGTTTTAGATATCGGTTATCGTTGTATTTGTATTTGCTCGTCAGTTGTACATCCCCACTAAATAGGTATGTCGTGGTTACCTCCTGTGTTGATAAAAGGGATCACGTGCGCTATATAAAGTCACTATGGAAATTTTCTTGATCCAGTGATTTTCTAGATAGTTACTTGCTTATAATATGAATTCACGGAACTTTGAATTCCTTTACGCCATTATTACATAAGCGTTCAAGTCATTTTCTATTCGTTCTCGTGCATTCTCGTAATGCCGTATTTTATAGATCAGATATCGTTGATATTGTATTTGTTCCTGAGTCGTACGTCTTTGCTTATTGAGTATGTTGCCATTACTCCCCGTGTTGAAAATCGGGATCATTTATGCTACTGTATACACAGTAAAGTCTCTCGGAAATTTTCTTGATCCAATGATATGCTAAATAGTGAATTGCATGTTTCATTAATGCAAGAAAAAATACTGTCCCCTTTTTTATATCCTGACTGTCTGCCATCAACATTTCAAGATCAACATCATCTGCATCCAAGTACTGAAAGTAAGTAGCCTTCACCTCATATTTTACATATTTGATTCTATATGACTTTAAGCTTGTTAACTGTTATCGTCAAATTAAGTGCTGTAAATGTATGATATTAGCTTGATTAAAATACAATCGGTTAAAAGGCACTAATACAGGCATATTCTTCATATTGCCCCAAAGTCTTAAGAGTCAGAAGTGAAGTTGGGCTGGCAGCATGTCTTTTCTTATCATATTAACTCCTAAGTAAACAAAGATTACACCATGATAAAGAATAAATGTGTATTGAGGAGCCATAAACTTACCATGAAAATAAAATTTAATTGGCGATTACCACTTTTTTTTTTTACATTGCTGGACTTGTACCTGCTATTCTTATATTTTACAGCTACCAAGCTTTATTACTTGATTATTTTTTTAGGCATTCTCATTTTCTTATCCTGTTTTATTATTCTATTTGATGTTAAGTTAGGTTGGCAGAGCCTTGTATCTTGATATTGAGTTTTATTATTATATTTTTTAGTTTGTTTGGTAAAAACGTATTCCTCCACTATTTTTTGAGATGTTCTTGAGAATAAGAATATTTTTTATTTATTGAAAAGTTTAATAAAGTTACTCGTTATGTGCGGCCTCTTCTAAAGCATTTCCATTAATTTTTTAACGTGTTTGTTAATAGCTAGATTAAGTTAAGTTAGGTTAGCTTGGTAATTTTGAAGGTAAATATGGTTTGGTAAAAATTTAATCTTCCTCCATTTTGGGGGAAGTTTTCCAATGTTTCTTGTGATTACAAGAGATCCGGTCCAGAATATATCACAATATGTAGAAGTCATTTTTCATTGTACTTTTCTCAATATGCGACTAAATCTGGATTTAATCGGATCTAAATGATCCTTTCCATAAGAGTGGTCCAGTGATTTCTCGATACTGACTTTCATATATCATTAACTCGATCAACTTCTGGATCTTTGAATTCCTTTGTCTTTATTAAATGATCTCTCAAGTCATTTTCTATTCCAGCATCATAAAACTAAAGAGAGGGTTCCTCAAAGGCTTTCTCATTTAGTTTGTTACATGCTATTAAAAGTGTCATGCCCTCAGCATTACCTCTCATTAGTAATGGAATATTGAGATCTTGAAGTATGGGCAGGAAGGGCATTTTAAGTTGTTCCCTAAGTTCAGATAATTGTTTTATAAATCATTGTATGTAATTTCAACTTATAAAGGATTTGGCAATTGTTTTGCAGAAATATATTTTTCCGAAAATCCTTATGAAACAAAGCAAAAATGATCTTGACTCTATGTATAAATCCTGACCATCTGCCACTAAGATTTCGAGACCAACAACATCTGTGTCAATAGCTTTCAACCCATATTTGACACACTATATCACTAAACTAGTAGACTGTTATCAAATTGACTCTTAGTTATGTATAATATTGCCTTGATTAAAAGACATTAAGTTAAAAGGTGCTTATATAGACAGATTCTTCATATTGCCCCAAAGTTTTAAAAGTCAGAAGTGAAGTTGGGCAGGCAACATGTTTTTCTTGCCATATTAATTCGTTAGTAAACAAAAATTACACCATGATAACGAATAAATGTGTATTTAGGTGCCAAAAACTTAACATGAAAATAAAATTAAAGTTTTGTATAACCGTTTTTTTTTTTAAATGCAGGACTCGTACTTGCTATTCTCATGTTTTACGGTAACCAAGTTTTATTACTTTGCGATTTTTTTTCTTTCGGTATCCTTTTTTTTTCATTTATTATTCTTGTACTGGATGTTAAGTTTGATTGGAAGTCAGTATATTGAATTATTATTTTTTTGTTAAAAACTTATTCCCCAGCTATTTTTGGGGATGTTCTTGTGAATAAGATTGTTTTTCTATAATGAAAAGTTTTCTAATTTTACTCGTTAATCTGCGGCCTCTTCTAAAGTATTTCCATCAATTTTTAATGCTTTTGTTAATAGCTAGGTTAGGTTAAGTTAGGTTATCTTGGTAATTGTGAAGGTAAATAAGGTAAATAAGGTTTGGTAAAAATTTAATCCCCCACTATTCTGGGAGGTTATCCAATGTTTCTTGTGATTACAAAGATCAGGTCCAGAGTGTATCACAAAATGCAGAAGTCATATTTCATTGTACTTTTCACAATATGTGATTTAAATCTGGATTCAGCCAGATATTGGTGATCCTTCTCTAAAGAGTGGTCCAGTGATTTTCTAGATAGTGACTTGCGTATATCAGTAACTCGATCAACTTCCGGATCTTTGAATTCCTTTGTCTTAATTACATGATCTCTCAAGTCATTTTCTTTTTCAGTATCATGCATCCTCATACCTGAGTATAAAACAAAAAACAAAGTGAAGGCTCCTGAAATGCTTTCTCACTTAGTTTGTTATTAAAGGTGATATGCCCTCAGCATTACCTCTCAAAAGTTATCGAACATTGAGACCTGGAGGTATGGGAAGGGAGCACTTCGTAAACTGTTCCCTCATTTTTAGATAATTGTTATATAAATCATTGTATTTAGTTTCAACTTATCAAGGATTAGTCATTTGGTTTGCAGAAATATAGTGATTTGAAAAAATCCTGACCATCCACCATAAAAAAAATTCGAGACCAACAACATCTGTATCAAAGTAAGAAGCCTACACCCCATATTTTACATATTTGACACTATATAAATTTAAACTAACTTGTAGACTGTTATCGTGAAATTCACTGGTAGATATGTAATAATAGCTTGATTAAAATATAATCAGTTAAATGTGCTAATATAGACAGATTCTTCATATTGGTCCAAAGTTGTAAGAGCCTGAAATGAAGTTGGGTAGACAAAACATGTAATTTCTGGTCATATTAACTCTTTAGTTGTATTATTCTCCTTGGAAGAAACATATATCCTGATTTTGAGCTTTCTTTTTTAAGTTTTTGTTTGGCAAAAACTTATTCCTCCACCATTTTTTGGGATGTTCTTGGGAATAAAACTAGTTTTTCTAAATTGAAAAGTTTTCTAAAGTTACTCGTTAATGTGCGGCCTCTTCTAAAGTACTTCCATATTTTTTTAACGCTTTTGATAATTAAATAATAGCTAGGTTAGGTTAAGTGAGGTTAGCTTGGTAATTTGAAGATAAATGAGGTAAATAAGGTTTGGTTAAAATTTAATCATCCTCCATTTTGGGGAAGTTTTCCAATGTTTCTTGTGATTACGAAAGATCATGTCCAGAATATATCACAATAGGCAAAGGTATTTTTCCATTGAACTTTTTGCAATGTGTGACGAAATCTGGGTTCAGTCAGATCTTGGTGATCCTTTCCGTAAGAAGTGATCCATTTATATTCTAGATTGTGACTTGCATATATCATGAACTGAATCTAATTTTGAATCTTTGAATTCCTTTACGTCATTATTACATGATCTTTTAATTCATTCTCCATTCCAGCATCATGCCGTCGTATTTTAAAAACATCATGAGTGTTCCTCAAAGGCTTCCTTACTTAGTTTGTTATTAAAACTGTCATGCCCTTACCATCAACTCTCAATAGTATTATATATGCATATATATAAATAGTGTATGTAGGTATTTGTGTGTGTGTGTGTGTACGGTATGTGGTATGCATAAATGCATTGATGCATGCATATTTACACTGCAAACCTGTATTGCATAAGCTTCTGAACGGCCAAATTATTGCAAATGATAATCATAAAAATAGTTATCCTCTGGTCCATTCTCATTTTGTAAACTAATTGTTTTTTTGCTCTCCTTCCTTTAGCAACAAACCTTTGACTGGGCGATAAAAACAACGCAGTATTTCAACACAAGTAATATTTACGGCCGCGGCCTAACTTTACCTTAATTAGATGCAAAGAAAATTGGAAGCATGATACAAATAACAATCTTTTTTACGATCACACAGCTGGTAGATAATATATGACACCAATTATAATAAACTTAAAAGCTGGTAACACTGACGTGACTGTTGAATTAATTCTTCCTCTTTCTTCACATCGGCATAAACTAATACTGATGAAAAGCCGAGAAATATGTGGCCAATCAGCCCTGGACAATGAACCCCGTCCGTACCTTTGTTAAATATATGTCATGATTTATTGAAAACCGCTTTTAATATCTTTAAAAGGAACTTCCCTGTGGGAGAGGGAGGGGGGAACGGGGATGGTGGTGGACGGGGGCTGAGAGAGAGAGGGGGGTGAAGGAGGAACGCGCTCAAGCGGCACAACTCCTATTTAAGATTAACCTTTAACATTAACTCGGTTCTAATTGCTAGTTCATTTCGGTTTCAAGTCAAGTTCTTTTCCCTTGTCTGCTGTATAATGCATTCTTCTGAGGCAGCGACCACCTCCCTATTGCAGCCATCTTGAACGTGTTTGCACGTAGAGACCAATGGAAAGACAGATAGATAGATAGATAGATAGATACAGATAGACAGATACAGATACAGATATATCGATAGATAGGTAGATAGATAGAAATAGATAATATATACGAGTCGTTAATAAATCGTGGTCGTTCCCTCTCCCCATTGGCTTGATAGGGAGAATGGAAGCACTGTGAAGCTATTATGAGGTTCATTGATTTTTTGATGCTAGTGAAAATCTCTGCAAAGATGGATGAAAATATTATAAGCACCCACAAACATGAACGCGCGCGAGCGTACACACACACACACACACACACACACACACACACACCTACACCTACTACTACTACTACTACTACTACTACTACTACTACTATTTTTTTATTTTTTTTTATTTTTTTTTTACGTGGCCTCCAGCCTCCCCCAATAGCCACACCTTCGCCACCATTTATTTACCTTAATATTAAATATACTAATACATAAGAAGCTATCCTATCTGTGTTAAATTAGTTGAGCCGCAGATCCATGCGGCATTCAGTGACTGTAGCCTCATAGTCAATATCTGCAGCAGTTGTCGGAGTAGGGGCAGAAGCTCTCGTTCCCCTGAGGCAGAGCAAAGCCGACCGAAGGAGAGAGAAGGACAGTCGACATCTCATCCAGGCTGTGACATAACTTCTGGGCTGCTGCTTCTGTTCGGAGATCAGCTCCGCGAGTCTGGCGTAGAAACATCTTGCACTTGGGCCCATCCCACCAGAGGTTGTGAACACTAGAGGAGTGAAGCTGCCTTGATCAACATTTTGAATTCTCTCCCCATATGCCCTTCTCTTGTCGTTCTCGTTCCTCCTATGCGCAGCATCGAGAGCTAGGTTACGGTGACAAACGGCCATGGGATCAAAAATCCTGATGTCGAAGAAAGCTCGCTGTCCCCGCGTCCAGAATCCTCGAGCACTGACGTCCACACGGGCTTCGTTAGATGTGTTTGAAGTCCTGTGTTGGAGGATCTCGCCATCCAGTGGAAGGAGGGTCGGTTCTACCATGACGTCCCGGCAGATTTCCTTCAACATATTTGCTGTGAGATCCCTTACCTCGTCATGCCTCATGCATATGAAGCCCCCCTTCTTGCAAACCATGGCGTGATCGCCATCATAGGAATAGCCACACACGCATTGGGAGGGCAAACCATCTACTGGCCAACCATACCTTAGAGCAATGGCATCTGTAAATTCTTGTTTGTTAAGGCTGAAACCATTTGCCCTTATCGGTAACGTAGTTAACCAGTTCGAGGCGCCCACCTCCTGCGCTATAGCTACTTTTTTTGTCAAATTTTCTGGAACCTGCAGCAATAGTTGCTGCAACATGTCATTTTGGCAGTGCTGCCGATCTGTTGTAATGGACCTACGGATCTTATTAACTTCGCTGGTGTCCACTTCCCCTGTTGCATTCTGGGCTATTATGTGGTCAGTGAGGGCTGCCGTGAGCTTAAGTGAATTTTGATGTTCAGAGTCAGCAATCTCCTCTGGATTAGTTAGTCCCATCCCTCCCAGTCTTGGTGGAAGTGCAAGAAGTGTTCTTTCTACTAGGGTTAAGTCGTGGTGTTTCACTAGTTTGGGAATGAACTTGACACTGATTGCTTCTTCCAAAGGGTGGAGGAGGGGTCGGATCTCAGGGATGGTACGCATCAGGTAGTTCCAACGATGCTTGACTCCATGTGTGAATGCTGCAAAGGCCGCATGTGGCTCTGTGTTAGCAATCTCCGATAGAGCATGGATTTCGCTAACCCACTCATTCACCTTTCCCCCTACGTACTGGGTCTTGAAGTCCGTAGTGCCAATTACTGCGCCTAGATGTCTTTGGCCGTCCTTAGTTATTTTGACCTCACTTTCGCCGAAAACCTCCACAGCCCGATCATAATGATCTGGCTTCACGATGAGGAAGGATTTGCTGGCGTTTGGGTGGTACCCTATTTGTGGACCTCGCGATGTTACCAGGTCCCACCACTTTTTGATGTCCTCCACTTTTCCTGCTCCTGTGAGGTCATCAGCATATGCCACTTGTTTGACCCCAGTTGTTTCATACTTTATTTCTTGTTGGAGCACTGATAGGCCTATTGCATACATTGCCATTGCAACGGGGTCCCCCTGTGTTGTTCCCTCGGTCGACTGTAGGATGGTATCACCTCGTAGAGCCTTGTTGTTTACTATGTAGAGGTCTGAAGGATTCCTATACGAATTTTCAACATACATCGCAAAGCTAGGACACTTGATCTTGATGTTGTGCAGTGCCGCCTTGCGGTTAAGTATGTTGAATGCGTTTGAAGCATCCACCAGGAGAACGGCCTCACAATCACGCTGCTCAAATATCAATCTCATGGCGTGAATGGCCGCCTCCCCACCAGCCTGGTGGCCAGCACACACTTGTAGGTTCCCTGCTGCTGCCCTGACATCATCCTTTACCACCTCCATTATACACTTTCCGATGATCCGCCTCAGCACTTCCCCAACCCCTATAGGTCTACATCCTGGTTTCTTTTCCAGAGGAATAAGGCGGCAGGCCGTCAGAGCCTGAAGGTGATGGCAGCAAGAGGATGCAAGCTTTCTTGCAAGGGTGGCAATGGCAGTGCAGAGATCGCTTGCTACAGAGCCAAACTTGTTTGTGCTGAGGATGACTCTCCAACCGTTTGCATCCAGACCTGAAGGGCCGGCTCCTCCTCGAGTCTTCAGTGCCTTTTTCCACACCATCTCTCCTGTTATTTTCTCGAACAGGACAGCATTTGGTGAGATATAAGCACCCTGGA
The DNA here is from genome assembly GCF_018991925.1 of Homarus americanus. Lineage (NCBI taxonomy): Eukaryota > Metazoa > Arthropoda > Malacostraca > Decapoda > Nephropidae > Homarus > Homarus americanus. Next base: position 13,499,807 of record NW_024733126.1, on the reverse strand, counting down.
GCCTGATGCCTTCATCTTCACTTGCAGGGGGATGTTTCTCTTTCAATAGTTTTAATGTCGCTCTGTTTATTGGCATCACTCCACTGGAGGATTCATGTGTGAGAGATCTTACCGCGAGAGACACTTTTCCCACACGCATTTTGTTTCCAAATTTTCTTGCCACGTCATCGGTGTTTTGCTTTCCGTCACCCGTAGATTTTAGTCTCTCCTGCAGTGTTCTTGCTTCACATAGGAGATCATCTAGGGCCCCAGTCCGCCACATTGTCGATCTACTACTACTACTACTACTACTACTACTTATTACGTACTACTACTTTGTTGTCACTCGGAATCGAGTATGACGATCCTCCAGCTATGATACAATATGAATTATTACGGATGTCACCTAGGTTGGTGAGCTCTGAGGTGACTAAAGAGTTTGACGTGACTAAAGAGGCCTATACGGGACCGGCAAGATCGATGACAGATGTTGAACATGTGGGGGGCGGCATCTAGTGCAGGGGCCCCTCCTGCACTAGATGCCTCGTTATGTAGTCGGGCTAACTCGAAGGTTTTGACACCTTGTGCGATGATCCTCCAAGCGTTACGGTGTGGAATAATCGTCTCCCAGGTGAGGGGGTCGATTTGGCACTTTTTCAGGTTTGTCTTAAGACTATCCTTATACCTTTTCAGTTGGCCGCCAGCTTTACGTTTACTAGGCGTTAGGTGACTGTAAAGTAGCTGCTTTGGCAGTCTACTGTCGTCCAAGCAGGTAACATGGCCAGTACAGTGTAGTTATTAATGGATAATGGTAGCCTCAATGCTCCTACAATTGGTGTCAGCGAGAATATTGGGATTTGTTCTCTTGTCTTACCAGCGAACTCGGAGGATGGAACGTGGACTACGTTGGTGAAAGTTTTCTAGTGCCTTGATGTGCCTCCTGTATGTGACCAATGTCTCGCTGCCATATAGCAGGGTGGGGAGGACCACTGCTCGCTAGATTTGTAACTTAGTAGATAATTTCGGTTCCCTACATCTGAAGACATGGTTTCGGAGTCTGGCAAAGGCTTGATATGCACACCTGATCCGATGCTGCATCTCATCATCGATGTCCACAGTGATGGACAGGCGGGAGCCGAGATACTGAAAGTGGGTAATGTTAGAGACGGTAGTACCGTTAAGCTGGTTGGATGGTGGAGGTGTGGCTGAACCAGGGGCAGGCTGAAAGAGAATCTGAGTGTTACGTATATTCACCTCAAGGCCGAGGTGTGCACATGCATCTGCATAGGTGTTCAGGATCTCCTGTAGGTCGCGTTCAGTGTGAGCGACAAGGGTGAGGTCGTCTCCATACTGGAAGCTGCCGACATCTTTATTCCTGCCTGGAGTCTTCTTATTTTGAAAAGATCCTTCATCTGGTACTCGATGTTCACCCCGGCACGAGTAAGGAAGGCAGCCAAGAAAATGGAAAAGAGAGTTGATGTCAGTACACACCCTTGTTTAACCCCCGTTTGGATAGGGAAGAACTGACTGGGTGCCATTGTGCAGGGCACTGCCATTCATGCCATCTTGGAGTTGCCTCACAATGGCGATGAATTTTGGTGGACAGCCAAAACAGCTGAGGGTCCACCAGAGGGCTTCCCTGTTGACCGAGTCGAAGGCCTTGGTTAGGTCGATGAAAGCCATGTACAGGTCACGCTGTTCTCTGCACTTTTAGTGTATCTGACGGGCAGCAAAGATCATGTCAGTGGTGCCACGTGATGGTCTAAAACCTCATTGAGATTCTGGGAAGAATTTTTCCGCCTCAGTCTGTTTAGGAGAACTCGGCCGATAATCTTGCCAGCTACGGACAGCAGCGAGTTCCCACGGTACTACCACAGTCTGACCGGTATCCCTTGTTCTTATAAATATTGACAATGGAGGCGTCTTTACGAGTTTGGGGAATTTCCTCTTTTTCCCATATATTCTCCAGGAGAGAGTGGGGGCGGCTGGTAAGCAGAGGTTCTCCTGCTTTATATACCTCAGCTGGGACTTCATCAGGCCCTAAGGCTTTTTTTTTCATCTGTTTGATAGCAGTAGCTACCTCATCCAGAGATGGAGGATAGCTGAGGTGGGTCAGCTCTGGATGCTAAGGGACCTGCTGGGTAGTCAGGACATCCACTTAAGTGTTTCGGTTTAGTAGTGAATGGCAGTGCGGTTTCCAGTGCTGAAAGAGGCCTTCATCGTCTTTAATTATGGCCCATAAAATGTTTAGGTGAAATTGAAAAATTTGTGCATCTTGTACTGATATGCAAAATATTGTTTCAAATTCTTTATTTTTAGACCAGATGCTGTTTAGATTGCGAAGTTCCCGCTGGGCCACCGCTTTCTTCTTGCGGAAAATATCAGCTTTGGTCCGAGACTGAGGGTTGTTCTGCCAGTCAGTTAAAGTAGCATGTTTATCATCGACGAATACATTGTTTGCAGGGTCGTTTTCATCAAACTAGTCCTGGTGTATTATTTCGATGTGGACGAGGGTCTCTCTGCAGGTTTTTGTCATGACAGTATCGAGAATATCCCATTCGGTACTGGGATTTGGGTTGTTTGTTGTCGGGTTGTTTATCAGCCCATGTTCGAGCTGCTCTCTGGATCCTCCAGACGCTTAGTGTTAAAACGTCTTCTGGAGGCTTGCTGCCTTCGCCACTTTGGGGCGACGTGAAGTAAGAGCTTGGCTCTGACGAGCCGATGATCAGTGCACAGTGGTTTGAGCCACGAATGGCACGGGTGATGAGGACATCTCGGCTCTTTCTTTCTCTGACAATGATGTAGTCAATGAGATGCCAGTGTTTGGATTGTGGGTGTTGCCACGAACCCTTGAACTTGTCGGCCTGCCTAAACAAGGTATTGGTTATAGTGTGGTTGTGTGCACCACACTTGCTGAGGAGTAGGAGGCCATTGGAATTACATTTGCCTAGTCCATTTCACCCCATGGTTCCCTGCCAAATGTCAGCATCTCTGCCAACTCTGGCATTGAAGTCACCAAGGAGTACAGCCTTATCTTCTCTGGGGATAGAGCTTAGCACTCTGTCAAGGTCGGTGTAAAAGGCCTCCTTGATGTCATCCCCTGCGTCCAGTGTTGGGGCTTATGCACTGATGAAAAGGGCATGACGTGAGTGATTCAGTGGGACTTGAAGCATCATGAGGCACTTGTTGATCCCAATAGGTATTTCAGTTAAACTGTGCATTATGCTTTGGCGAATGGCAAAACCAACTCCATTGATGCGGTTTCTCTCTGCAGCAGGCTTACCCTCGTCTGGGACCAGGGACTCAATAATGGCTGCTGTATCGGTGTTATACCTTGCCAGTTCTTTTGCCACAAGGGCGGTTATTCTTTCAGGACGCTCATTTGTGCCAGTATCCAGAAGGGTCTTGACATTCCATGCAGCGACCATAAGAGGTTGTATAATTTTTTTTTTTTTTTTTTATTGTGTTTTTGACCACATAAGAATGACCTTACTGGGTGTGGTTCCCCAGTCAGGTTGGTTTTTAGGCAGGCTATGTTTAGGGTACCTTTTCTAGCCCCCTCCCCATGAGGGATGAGCAGAGTGGCTGCCTAGATCCGAGTGCATAAACGACCATCTTATCTGTGCCGCCCATGTGCAGAGTTGACTAGAGACTCTCGGCAGTCATCTCTGCCTGTCCCCGTCGCCACTTGCCACTCGCCATAGGACTTATGGGGGTACAGGGATTAAGATAATGATGGGAGGTATGATGAGTTGGATAATGGCTGGGCGTGAGTTGTATTATGTGGTAAGGCAGGAGCGCAGGCTGCAACTGCGCATCTTGGCTCTCTATTTTCCTGATCCAGTGGTGCAAGTGTTGCAAATACTGAGGAGAGGGAGAGTTGCAATGGACTACCGATAGCCCAGTTTGTTGGGTTTCGCCTTAGTATCCTGTCCATCAGGCATTGCCTTCGCCCACTGGTGTAGCCGTTGGGTTCCCATGGTGGTCACCTATTCCGCCTACACCGCCGTTGGGATCTTATTGGAGTTCTGTAAGCATGTCTGCCTGTTGCAGGGCTCCACCACCACAGACTTTTCGTTCGGGGTTTACTCCCGTAGCCTTATACCTACCAAGGTTAATCCGCATGGCAGCAGGGTAATGGTTGGTAGGCCCCATGACGTGTCCACATGCCAGTGGGCCTATGCGCCGTCCCTCTAGGGCCCACTGCTACTGCGAGATCCCCTGCTGGTCTAGCCTGGGCCCCAAGCGGTACCCAGTTACCGTGTGTTACCACGAGGAGGCACAGCTGGAGTTTTGATGGTGAAGAGGCTGTGTACTGGCAAGGGAAGACCTATGTCAGTTGCTTCCATTTTCGCCACGAGGGCTAGTCAGCGGCGGCAGGTGAAAGCAAGAGGGAACAAGCAGTGCTTGCACCTTAACACTAACATAATGCTGCCACGCTTGACGCATTTCACCACCCTGTGTGGGAACACACGCACATAAACACACACACACAAACACACAAACACACACACACACACACACACACACACACACACACACACACACACACACACACACACACACACACACACACACACACACACACACACACACACACACACCTTACCATTAGCCCACAGTATTACCAACCATAACAACATCACATAACATCAACCATAACCACATCACATCTACTTTAACTACACCAAACAACGCCCATCATAATATCACCACATAGCACCTACCATAAATAAACCTACCATAACTACTCAATGTTCACCATAACCACACCATATAACACCTACCATAATTTCAACACTACACCCACTATAACAGCACACTACACCCACTCTAACAACACCACACCCACCATAACCACACCACACAGCACCCACCATAACCACCACATTACACCCACCATTACCATAACATTACACCTGGTCTGGTGGCCCCATCCTCCTCCTACCCATCCCCACACTTTCCCCTCCCTCTCCCTTCTCCCTCTCTCTCCCCAGCTTCCCCGGTAACTGGTATAGTATTTCGGCTTAATGTCACTCTCTCTGCCCATTTTAATGTTTCCCAATGCCATTTTTCGGGATATGAATGCAAGCTTTTTGAATACGAACGCTCGATTTGCGCCAGGTGTACCCGATTTTAACATAGACACTATGGTCTGTGAGGCAATAATTATCTCCCCAAGTTCGCATCTCTCTCTCTCACATATATATACATGTTCACATTGGGGTGTTTCATTTTCTCTGTCACTCTGCTACCTATGTCTCAAATCAAATTACAGGCATTACACGCACACTCTCTTTCTCTCTCTCTCTCTCTCTCTCTCTCTGCGTGTGTGTACAAATGTGCAATACACATGTACTCAAATATTCCTCATGGAGATGTGTAACCAAGAGAGAGAGAGAGAGAGAGAGAGAGAGAGAGAACCGTCTCAAGATGCTGATATCTTATCCGATACATAAATGCACACCACGTAGAGGAAAACTGTAATCATGTATCTCTTTTGTAATAAAAATATATGGTGGGGGCTGGGTGTGGTGGGGGAGGAAGGGGGTAGGAAGGGCTCAGTACCACAGTCAATATGAATGTCCTCGAGCACCATCCTCCGTGTCTTAAAAATCCAATGCACTTAAGGTTCAGAATCTCGCGGAAGCCGATACGAGACTAAGCCTTAACAAATAAGGTATATAACACCCTCCTGAGCCAGGCGTGTCGTATCATAAGCATATAAATGACTAAATGCTACGTATCTGGTCTTCCTCTCCCCTACCCCTCACCCCCTACTTCCATCCCCACCTCCCATCCATCCCCACCCCCTTCCCCCCTCCCTCCCTCAACCTCCCTTCAGTTGTGACCAAAAACACCACTGTCAGGATTGTGGTTACTCACCTCCATCCTACATTGGAGACATGAAGGGTAATCTGGTCATTCTCTTACCCATCAATACAACAGGTTATTGACGGATTTAGACGTTGTTTAAAGTGGGTAAGATGATTTTTTTTTAAGAAGCAAAACTTATTGTGGTCTGGTGGTAGTTGTGATGATGGAGGTGGTTGGGATGTTGATAGTGGGGGTGTTGGTGTTGATAATAGTAGTGATAATGGTGGTTGGCACTGATAATAATAGTGGAGGTAGTGATGATGATTGTGATGGTGGGTTTAGTGTCAGTGGTGATGATGGTGTAGGTGATGGTAGTGTCGGCGATAGTGACGGTAATATAGAAGATGGTGATTGTAGTTTAGGTGATAGAAATAGTGATGGTAATGATGGTGTAAGGTGATGGTGGTTATAAGGTGATGGTGGTATAAGGTGATGGCGGTGTAAGTGTTGGTAGCGTAGGTGATAGTAATGGTAGTGTCGGTGATAGTGATGGCAGTATCAGTGAAGGATTATGAGGGAAAGGAGACAAAGATGGCACTATCGGGGGAGCTTGAGTAGAAAATTCACATCAGGGAGAGTAGTCTTGTCCGGTCGTCACTTAGAATATTTGTCCCTCGTTAATGTTATGTTTATTGTAATGGTTATAGATATGGTTGCTATTGTTTGGGGTTGTGGTTCCTGTCATGGTTATTATTTGTTGGATATGACTAATTCATCGCAATATATTCCCAGTTCCAAGCGTTAGGTAAATCGAAGAAAAAAATATTGCCTGGAATCTTAATCCCCGGAGTATAATGACACTGAACTCAGAGGACGAGTCAAAGTGCTCACAAAGTTTATTGAAGAAATTATAAATACTATCATCTAATATCTTGCGTTAGGCTCATTAGTCATGTGCCTATCATTAGTAATTTACCTATCATTAGCCATGCACCTGTCAATAGTTTATACATGTCATTATTCATATACCTATCATTATCCATACCCCTAAGAGCTTTTCATCCCACCACAGTTCATGCGAGTTAACTCTCACACGTGACATTGTTGTGCATTTTGTTTTATATTGAAACAAGTAGTTTCAGAAAATCTGAGTGAGGGAGGAAGAAAGGCCGAGAGAGTGAGGAAGAAAGACCGAGAGAGTTAGGAAGAAAGACCGAGAGAGTGAGGAAGAAAAACCGAGAGAGTGAGGAAGAAAGACCGAGAGAGAAAAACTGAGAGAGTGAGGAAGAGAGGCTGATAGAGAGAGGGAGAAAGACTGAAAGACAAGAATCCAGCGTGTAAAAGTCCCCACCTTAATGGCGTGTTGGCTGGGAGCTTCTGGGAAGGGGATTGCAAGAGACAGGAGAGATCTCTTCAGCAGGTGGCCGAGTCTCGCTCGTTCGTGCCAGCACTTATCAACACGGAGACAGAGAAAAAAAATCCTCAAACTATCACTTAGTTATATATACCAAACTCTCCTTTAAACCTAGACACACTGGATGTTTACCTTATGTCTCTTTCTCTTGATTTATCTCTCTATAATAAATACATACATACATACATTCCTTATTTTTATCTTAATCTCTATATCTATTGTTCTTTCTTTCTCTAAACCACAAACTCCCATTCCGACCTCCACACAGATAAAAGAAAACAAAAAGAGGAATATGAAGAAAAAACTATCTAACCTTTTCCTCCGGTTACGTCTCTAGCAAATGTTAAAGATGCTTCCTATATATCTCTGGTATGAACCCAGAAGGCCTCGTAGAAAGGTCTCTGGGCGCACCATTAGAAGGCAAGAAGCAAATAAGAGCCACGTTGTAATGGCACGTTGGGGCCACATAACCAGGCGACGATTTAATGAAACTTCCATCTTTCTGTCGGCCTAAATATCCCCCCTTTTGATCGCGAGTCGAGCATTTTGGCGAGAGCATCGTCGACCTTGTTGTACTTTCGATCTTTCTTTTTTGTTTTGTGTGCGAGTGTATATGTGAGTGTGTCTTTTAATATGACATTTGCCACGATCCTTCGCTGTATCATGTCCCTGGTATGGGATGATATCCTCCTCCACCTCTCGCTCCCCCTACTCCTCCTACCCCTACTCTCACCTCTCTCCCCATCCTACCCTTGCCCTTACCCCCCTAGACCCTCCCTACTCCCCCTCACTACCCCACAAGCCTTTATGGTAATGATTATGGCCAGGGGTGAAATTTTCGGTGTAGCGGAGGAACTGGAGGAGATATTGGGTATAACCATCCGGCTCTACGATATAGGATATGCACTATAGCCTTACAAACAGCGTATTCCGTGATCTCGTAGTTGTCAACCGTCGGCCGGAATACTACACCTGCATATCAAGCAAATAGCGTAATGATAGGGCTCCCGCATAAATATAAAGTGCATTCTTCTCACAGGTGCTCGCGAGAATGTCCAATACTCAGAGCAATAATTGTGCTAAAAGCTTTACTCCGGAGGATTATTGTCCTCATAAATTTTGGAATTTTTTCCGGTACCTACAGAGGGCGCGCGAGAGGCTGTTGAGTGCAAACGGGGAGTATCTTATCGAAATTGTTTAAAAAGCAACGATAAATGACGTTAGGAGGTCGACCCGCGCCAGAAACACCCCAAGTCGAAAAAAAAATCAAGAAGGAAAAAAATAAAAAAGATTGACTCACTGTCGACGCGAAAATTCAAATAATGGTTTCAACGTGCACGTACAGTGATATCTCTCTATCTCTCTCTCTCTCTCTCTCTCTCTCTCTCTCTCTCTCACATTTCAGTTTCACATTTCTGAATACGAGGGCGCAGTTTTTGGCACTAAAGTTGCCTGTGCCTGTGCTTATATTTATTTGTAGTTTCATGCATGTGTTTCTCCTTACGTGTTATGCGTTTGTGCTTGGATGATTCCATTTCTGCCAGAGCATTACGTGTGTGTTAATGAATACCTTTGTTCTTTTTGTTTGCTATGAGTGTGTGTATGTCAGTGTGGTCAACTAAAGTACGCGTTCTTAGGGTGCGTTGTTAGTGACTGTTAACAGGGGACCTAAAGAGTGTAACTTTTTATTTCTTAGGTGTTATAGTGTATGTGTGTCCCTTGAGTGTACACATCAGACTGTATGTGTACAGTTAGTGCTTGTCCGGGTGGTGTTAGTGAGTGTCAAGATGTGTTGGTGTATAAAGACTGTTAACTCAGTCTTAAAGAGTAAAAGATTCATTCTGAAGTTGCTTTGTCTGAGTGCATATCACCAGGTTCATTTAGTGCATGTGGGCAGCGATGCTGTCCAGCTACTGAAATATTTATTTAGGGAACTTTGGCCGCGGCGTGTAAAGTAAAATAGAGAGAGAAAGAGAAATTCACTCTGATTTTCACTTGTAGGTTCTGTGGGTACTGTGTGACTGATTCCCGACTGGACGATACATTGCACATAATAAACCATCAAGGGGAGATATGTACACCCGTCAACCATCACTCCACTCCACCATAAACTACTGTAAACACAAATCAACACAGGACGATAGTCACACAAACAAGGAAGTCAAACAACGAGGACAAACAACACGATCAAACATACATTTTTTGGGGTCCATATATATATCCATGTTGATTTTTTGTATCACGAGGAAAAGTAAATATTATATACATTCAAAAATATATATCATAGTCAATAGAATATACTTCACTTCGTTTTTTTTTTTTGCCTAGCTCACCCCCCTCCCCCCGAAAAAAACTATAGACGAAAAAAGTGTAACTGTTGAATTTTTTTTCCGTCGCTGGGATTCCAATGTATTTTTACGCAGATATAGTAGGGAAGTTTAACTAATGGAAGTATGACAATATATTATCAAATGCGAGGCTCCAGCAAGTTATTAGTCTGAAATATTTGAGCAAGGGATTGGCTGGGACCCGAAGAATTGTGGTATAATTAGTGAGAAGGCGAAACCCTGCTTGATCTATGCCAATGAGCCTAGAAACGCTATGGTGTAATTTCTTTCTTGTTTATGGCGGAGTTTCATGTCGGTAGGTAAGGGTTAATGGCGCTGAGGTGTAAAATGAGTTATGGTTTTGTAGAATATAATTACGTCATTAGTAAATGAATAGCTATTACTACTACGACCACAACAACGAAACCTGCCAGTCATATATATATATATATATATATATATATATATATATATATATATATATATATATATATAAATATATATATATATATATATATATATATATACATATATCATATATATATATATATATATATATATATATATACACATATATATATATATATATATATATATATATATATATATATATATATATATATATATATATATATATATATATATATATATATATATATATATATATATACACATATATATATATATATATACACATATATATATATATATATATATATATATATATATATATAGTGAAGATCGTCAGAAACTCCTTTCACTCACTTTAAATTTAGTCCCTGATCTTATTCATTGTAACTGGCAATGATTACTAGTCTGTTGATGAAGGAAGTTTGCCTTTTATTAGCTGTCTTGGGAAATATAACCTCAGAGTCATTGAAACCTAGCCATGAATTGGTTGGTGTATCCGTAGAATTTTCCGTGAGGACTGACACACACACACACACACACACACACAGACGATTACATTACCCTCTCTCCCTTCGTTTCAGATACTTGGTAGTATCGTTCTGGGTTTGGAGGTAAAGGTGTAAAGTGGGAAAGTGACATATTCAACATGGTTCCAACGTCTAATAATCGGAGACAGTGAACAGGAGCGGATGTTAGGTGGTTGGTAACGAGGTTTGTATCATTATACTGACAAATGGTTCGTTGTTATATTTACGAGTTTGTAAGGTGAGATGTCAAGGGTAAACCATTTGAGTAATGTGCGGTGGGGGAGAGGAATGTTTTCGTTGGTTGGATGAATCGCTGTCGAATATAGCAATATAAATTATATCAACGTATTGGTCTTCGGTATTTCTGCATTATTGGGCTACAAAAAAGTTCTTAGATTATTTTAGAGACCTATTGTTGTACATTTTACAAATTATTTATCATGCAGTCTTACATGCGTTGAAATTATTTATAAACAAAAATCTGTAGTTGATTATTTATATCGAGATATTTATTTTATTATTATTATCATTATTATAAAAAATCTTAATGACATGGAAAACGACATGACAAGCCTTTAACTGCTATCATTTAAGGTGCAGTTTAGAGTGATGGGAGATGTGGTGGTGGTGTGATTGTGTGACCGTGTGGTTGATTATGGTTGGTATTTATAGCTGTGGGAGTGGTCGAGTGTGTGTGTGTATATAAGTATGTATGTGTGTGTCTTTTTTGGCTTGTATGTGTACGTGCGTGTGAGTGTTAGTGAGTACGTAATCTTCCTTCTTTATTTATTTGAGTACCTCACAGAAGCAGCAGCACACTCTTTAATTTCTCTCCTAATTGGATCTTCCAAAATAGGAGACCAAAGTCATGAGGTTACTCCTGCCTGCAGCCACAACCTTAAAATGTTCACAGCTTCGCCGAGTAGAGATAAGATTTTTAATTACTTCTCTCGATCAACAAATTTATCATCTTAAGATATTTTATTGTATTTTTTCTTATTTTCGTTTCGAGTCTCTTCATATATCGCGAAAGTCAATGATGGACTAGTAGACTGTCAAGATTTACCAATTTGGGAGTTGTATAATATAGTCTCGAGTATCTTTATTTTTCTGGTCTTTTATATATATATATATATATATATATATATATATATATATATATATATATATATATATATATATATATATATATATATATATATATATATGTGAAGGCATATGTGTATATCTAGAGCACCACCAGTGAACGCGGTGCTGTAGCTATTAACAAGTACCGCCTCTCGAAGTATCTGGTCAATGCAAAAGAAACTATAGTTTATTCAAAACCCGGAGCGTGCACGAGGTCATCAAGGGACCCCCAGCGCAGTGAGTCTACAATAGACTCGCCACATCTAACGCTGAAAATCCCAACACCATTTCAACTCCCGTTTAGTAATCCTTTCCTTCTTCGGCTTGTTGCTGGCGTGAATTAAGAATGATTTATTTTACACCTGTGCTGGAAGCGTGCTGGAACAATGGGTGAAGCCATAACCCTCCAGCACGCAGGGCAGCCACCATTCCGGCAGGCGGAGGGAGCCTACTGACAGCATGTAGATTTCCATTACCGTGACACCCCAATGTTACCCCGAGCGGGCGACACTACAATAATCTGAAAATACTCTCACTACTGCTCCCGGCACTGGCCATTGCTTCGGGCTTCTAATCGACACCGGCCCCGTTCCCTGAGCCCTTACATATCATTTATAGAGGCTTTATATTTGCCTAAGCCTGATGGAACGAGGGCCCGGGGACCCATGGCCGAAGGTGCAGCGGGGGGAGAGTCAAGGAAGGAAACGGCCGCCCCTGTCTTCCCCGGCCAAACAACAATTTATCTGTTATTGCTTCACCTCTTTGCAACAAATCCTGGTGGTGCAACAGCCGCCATGACCTCCATCTCCTCGTAAACGCATCGAACTCAATTCCCAGGACTTGAATCTCTGCATTTTGCCTGGTGGTCGCTGGAGAGCATCAGACCAGGGCGCTGGGGAAGAGGAAAAGAGTGGAAAGGTTGTACTGGGATGGGGCGGTCGAGGAGGAGGATGAGGGCGAAGAAGAGGAGGAGGGGGATGAGGAGGAGTAGTAGGGTAGGAGGAGGAGGAGGAGGAGGAGTAGTAGAGTAGGAGGAGTAAGGAGGGGCTGTGTCAGGGGTGTCCAGGGGTAAAGGGAGGGAAGGGAAGAGTGGCGTTGGTCGACTACATCCCACGAACAAGTCATCAAATATTCACGTTGGGAGAGGTCTCGGAGGCCATCCAGGAGCATCCAGGAGAAGGCGCGGCCCTCCTCCCGCCGCTGTGGCGCATGATAACTGGCAGAGGAACGGTGCTGTGGGGGCCAATACGTAGGCGGGGAGGAGGTCTGGTCACGATGTGAAAACTGCCCAGGGGGACGCCAACGACGGGGAGGAAGGGGAGGAGGGTGGGGGGGGGGGGCAGACACAGAAGACCATACACCTATTAGAAACACGAGTGCCAGCTGCATGCACGACGCGCTACACACCCCTCGCATGTCCCACGCTGATCTCTCTTTGTGTTTTGTTAGCCAGCGAGAGCAACTTTAATGTCTCACGGCATGGAAGGGCTGAGAACTTTTCCCTCCTCCACCTCCTCCTCCTCCTTTGGACTATCAGCAAGAGGAAGATTTTTCGCCAGGCGATCAAGAACAATAATTCTATCCGTGATCAATATTGCCTAATTGCTCCTCGGATCGGACGGATGATAAGCATTCTGCCCAATTATGCCTGTTAATAGGAGATGATCACTTTGTAACCTTGGAACTAAATTTGTGAGCCGCATGCAGCTATTTGTCTCTCGAGTACCTTATTGCCTCATAATCTATCCTGCATACATCACCTGTGTAATCATTATATTTTTGTCCTGATGCAGAGTAAAGCTAGTTATTGCTATAATAACTGAATATTAGACAAATAGATGGAGACTTAGAGGTCGTATACATTACCCGTCCTCTCTCACCAATCAACCTGTCTCCTTTTCTCTGACTCTCAATCTCTTTAAAGAGTATATTCTTTTCGTATATATATCGAGTCATGAGGATTAGTGAAATACATTTGTTCTGTGTTTACAATATCAGGAAGGTGGTGCGGGGGTATAGGGCTATAGAGAGCGAGAAGAAAAAAAAGTGATATCTATTGATGGATAACTACTAAAAAAATATAGTACTTAGATATATTTAAACTCGAATAAGGACCAGGAGACACTTGGCGGAATAGCTCTATTCTTTAACACGAGTCATATACACGGCTGTTTACATTATTCATAGAAACTTCAGGGTTTTTATTTCAACCATGAAGAACACGGCAAAGTCTTAATAGTAAAGTAAGGCCTGGTGACGCTGGTGTCTGGTAAAGGATACTGATGATTCCTGTGTCGACTTTACTGATGTCCTAAACGGAAGAAGGTTCAAAACAGGAAGATAATAAGATAGATATTCAATTCAAAGTATAATTAGAATGGTGCATTAGAGCCTTAAGTATTTTTGGGGGGGTAAAATTGACCTTAATATTTTGCCCTGGGACATAACCCCCCTCCCTTCCTCCCTCAAAAAAATAAGTATATATAGGTGTATCTTTGAGTGGGGATGATGATTCCTATCGATTTTTAAGTTGATCCACCCAGGCAAGTTTAAGAGTTAAAACATACACCACAATGACAGACATACAGACACACGCGGCAGGGGTGACGTTAACCTCCCCAGGAGAAAAACTGGCCGAGGGGTAAAAACCATTTTATTTTCAAGCGCGAGTTGAAAATTTGATGTAAAAATACTTTAATTAATGATTAAAACTCTCAATGAATCTTAGTATTTAACGGCAGTGAGAATAGTTGTGATAAAGTAAGATATTTTGAAAATTTGAAAAGGGGCTTTTATGACAGTAATGTTCATGGGGACAATACAGTAAGTCTAGACAAACTGAACACATTACAAGTCTTGAATTAAGTAAAAATTATAGATATTTTAGTTTAACTTTAGTATATTTTCAAAGAGTTAAGATTATGCTGAAATTATTTAAATATAAATATTTTGAAAAATATTGAACATTAGTTAAAACATTAGTTGTGAGGAAGAACACGTAACATGGTCTGAAAAATCCACGCGAAAAATATTAATAAACACTAAATATATAGACCCAGTAAGAAATTATCTTGATCACATAAACCTGAAAGTAGAGGCAGGCAACACAAAGAGACTGGCAACACTGTAGCACGGTTATAACAGAATTAGGTTTGGCAACACTGAAAACATTGATAGCCAGAAAGAACAAGAAGACGGAGCGAAAGATCAGATAACATGATTTAGGAATAGTAAAAGAAAAAGAATCAAACACGAATAAAACGAAACGTACAACAACAAAATAATAAAAATAATAAAGTAAAAAATTACACACTAATCACACCACACAGGATGTAGAATAATGAGAGAGTGACAGGTGGTAACGCTGTAATATATCTGTTAATGTTCAGAACTTGGCAACGGTGGTAATGAAGCGTTGGCAAGACAAACGACGATGGTGTCCCTGGACCATCTGACGGGGCAGTACAATTAAGACACACCTTGAGCTGAGAGGAAACTAAACAGAACAAAAGACAATGTAATGGTTCCCCCCTTCAGGCAAACCATCACGTATGTAAATGTAAAGGAAACATGAATTATTTTACTCTTAAAATTATGTGAACGTAAAGGAAACCTGAATTATTTTACTCAGTCAATTAATACAAACTGTTACTCTTAATACAATGTTATACATGGGAATATTATAAACTTAAGAATTATGTAAGATTACAACTGGTTTCTATTTGGAAATTGAAATATTAAGAGTAGATAGGAGAAAAAACAAAAGGGTTAGATGAATAATACTAAAATAATAAACTTTAAAAGAGATGTTTAGCGGTAATGAATGAGGGATAAGGAAAAACACTTCAAAATTTCATCATAAGTGAACGGAATTTTACTCTAAGCGAGCAAATTCAGTATAAAATTTCTAATAATCAGTAAATAAACGACAAAAGAATAATAGCAATAAAGTAAAGGACCACAAATTAAACTTTAAAATCGATACATCCTAAATGTAATAAAAGTAATAAACAAAAACAAATAAACTTCAAAACTAATTTTACATGATTCAAAGGAACAATTTTATTAAAGTAATAGACAAAATAATAAATTTTACAAAAAACATTACAAAAGCAAGACAAAGAATAACTTCAACTATAATTTATCTAAAACAGGAAATTGTTATAAAATAATAAATAACCTTGAAAAAATCGATAAGAATACAAATTACATAAACTTTATAAATAATTTTTGCGTTAAAGATGAATAAAGTCGAAATAATAAGGTTTCCGTCCGTGGCCGTCACAGCCTCCCTCCTTCCCTCCCACCCCTCTTCCCTGCCTCCTTCCCTCCCACTCTACCACCCACCCCTCTTCCCTGCCCCCTTCCCTTCCACACTCCCTCCCTCCTGGACCACGACCTCCCCAACCAGGTTTATGTGTCTGGCTGTGTCGAAAACCCGCATTCTTAATCACCAAGATTTATTCATCAGCTGATTACTGCGTGCGTGTGTGGGAGGGCTGGCGTGGGTGTTTGTGAGAAGGCTAGCATGGGTGTGTGTGTGGGTGGTTTGGTAGTGTGTGGGTAGATGGGTGGTATGAGGTACTTGTGTGTGTATTATTATTTAATGTTCGTTGAATATTGTTTAATTATTATAAAGAATATAGACTAGTATATACGAATAAAAATGCACATTCATATATCCATGTATAGATCAAAGACAATCGTATATACTATAACACACACCGCCGCATGCATCCACCAACACCAACCTCGTACACACACACACACACACACACACTATGACTAAAAGGCCCATTATGTAAATTAGACCTGTTTTAAATCTGGATTATTTATTTCTCTCATAATTCCTCCAGGTATAAGCTGGTTTGGTATAACCGCATTCTCAAGGTAGACCTCCAGTATACCTCCAGCATATACGGATAACCCCGCACCGTTCTCACTCTCTCCCGGTGTTAGGTATAATCCGTTTTAAATCCCAGTAATCCGAGTCTAGAATTGAGCATCTCTCCAGCATTTGTGAGGATTTTGGTGTTGTGATTCAATTCAGTGTATGTGAGAATGTACTTCGATTTAGATTAAGTGAATTACGGTTATACATCGAAAGTATTCAATATTCCCCACAAGCTATCAAATATAATACTGTAGTGCCTCCTTATACCGTGTTGAAATATCTAAGTATCATTAAACAACATAGAATTAAACTTTAAATAATACCTACTTGAATGAAAATATATTTCGAAAATTAAAAAAATAATAATTTCCTAACCTACAAACTATATACTTTCGCAGTCAACATGAGCTCAGGGCATTTACCACCTGAGTACATTTTATTTTAATTTAGTTCACAGTTAAAAGCACTTCTTTAATCAGTAATATTTATTTCTGTCTTAAACCCGTAATTATATTTTTCACACTATCAATTAAATTACAGGGGAGAACACCAGTCTTTTGGGTACGATGGTTTAGTTAGGAGGCAACACCTTCCAATATAAAGTGAAGTTCAGTAACAGTATCGACAGGTCAGTACAAGTTGGATTTTATAAAGTTGGATCAGGGTAAACAAAAGTGATGTCAAGTTGGAGGCTCCTGGGAGGATGAACATAATACTGAAGTCAGATTAAATATTCCAGAAGATGTCAAGATAAAACTGAAGTCATTTGACGTTTCTGAAGTGCTAAGACAATAGTGAAATCAGATTATACGATTTTAAAGCAATTAAAGAAGAGTGAAGTCAGTTTAAAGGTTACACGAGGTGTTAAAACAATAACGAAGTCAGATTAAACGATTCTGAAGTCACCCGAAAGGAGAGCTAAGAGGTTGGGGAAGGGGAGGAGTAGGAGGATGGAGGGAATGTGTGACGGAGGGGTAGAGGAGGAGGAGGGGTAATAAGAGAACTTAATTTGCATATACAACTTCCCATTTTTTATGACTGCTAGTTATCTAATAGCTAGTGGCTGACACAAACAGTACAGACAGAGGTGTGTGTGTATGTGTGTATGGACAGGTACACATAGAGGAATGTTACACACAAATATTTTCCCACGCACATACATTGCTACAGAGCGTCGATATTTAAGACACACTTCGTTGGGGTTTGTTGATGGGTCGCCCGTCTCATTTGCCATGTTGATGCACGACTCACCGAGCTTGTAAAGAAGAAAAAAAAAGCATGTAACTGCCTTATGTGTTGCTTATCAATCACATGTAACGCAAAGGTTAATGAAGGGTGTTACATTAAGGGATCAATGTTGTGTTGTGTTGCCAGGGTGTGTGTGTGTGTGTGTGTGTGTGTGTGTGTGTGTTCGTCTCCTCGCGTGATCGCATGCAGGTAGACAATGTACATAAAACATCGCCAAGCGTTTAATCTTTTGTATAAAATCTTATCTTGTATTCTTCTCTCTCTCTCTCACCACACACACACACACACACACACACCTACCTACCTCTTCCAGCCTTTGACATACCGAAATCATTTCCTCTTATATTTGTAAACAATGAGAGTGGAAGCATTGACCAGATCGAACAAGTCACTCATGATTTGTAAGGGAGAGTATTTTTACCAGGGTGCGCCGTTAAGGAAGCCCATTTCCCTCTCCCTCTCTATTTTCCTCCTCTCCCCTCCCTCCCTCCCTCCCTCCCTCCCTCCCTCCCTCCCTCCTTCCTTTACTTTGTCTTCTTCCTTCCTTCACCTCTCTCCCTCATCCTCTCTCTTCTTCCATCCTCCTTCATGTCTTCCCTTACTATCCTTTCTTCTTCCTCACCTCGCTCTCCTGCATCCATCTCCCCTTCCCTTGCTGTCTTGTCTCTGCAATTCCCTCCTCTCTCACTCTCCCTTTGTCTACCTTCACTTTAACCCTTTCTATATCCTTGTTCTTCCTCCCTCTACCCTCCTTAGTCCCTCTAACCTCTGCTTCTCCCACCATCCACTCCTTCCTCTCCTTCTCCCCATCCATTCCCCCTTCCCTCTCTCTCTCTCTCTCTCTCTCTCTCTCTCTCTCTCTCTCTCTCTCCTCTTTCTGCCTCCCACCCATCTCCCCTCCCTGCAACGTGGCCAGAACTAAGCGAATCCTGGACGCATTATTCAGACCGTGCATGACAAGGAGATGGGAACGCTGGGTTCTATGGACACCGTAAAGGGACGCTGTTGTCAAGGAAACGAGGAAAAGTGGTGTGGTTGTCAAGGATATGAAAAGGACTTGTAATTGTCAAGAGAGCAAAAACGGTCGTGTGGTTGTCAAGGAAATGATAAAGAGAATCGGTTATCAAGGATACAGGAGAAGTGACACTGTTGCCAAGGCAATGGAAAAATTAACGTTGTTGTCAAGGAACCGACCAACGGACGTGGTTGTCAAAGCAACGAAAAGGATACCTAATAGTAAAAAAAAAAATATGTAAGTGTAAATAAACGGAAAATAAGTTTAGCTATCAAGGATGTGGGCAATAGTTGTTGCTATCAAGGAAATGGAATAGGACACGCACTTATCAAGGAAGCATTAAATTAGTGGTTAACAAAGACTCGCGAATGAGACATAGTTTTTAATGTAATAAAAATGTGTTTTGATTATCAGGAAAACTGAAAGGTGGGTGTACAGTAGGAGTGGGGAGAGGCGTGGTTGTCAAGACAGTTGTAAACGTGAGGGAGAAGCGTGGTTGTAATGGTAGGTGTGGGGGGAGGCGTAGTTGTCAAGGTAAGTGAAAACGTGAGGGAGAGGCGTGGTTCTCAAGACAGTGGTAGGCGTAAGGGAGGTGTGGTTTGCCAAGACAGGTGTAGGCGTGGGGGAAGGCGTGGTTGTCAAGACAGGTGTAAGCGTGGGGGGTAGGTGTGGTTGTCAAGACAGGTGTAGGCGTGGGGAAGAGGCGTGGTTGTCAAGACAGGTGTAGGTGTGGGGAAAAGGCGTGGCTGTCAAGACAGGTGTAGGCGTGGGGAAAAGGCGTGGCTGTCAAGACAGGTGTAGGCGTGGAGGTAGTGGTGTTGGGGGGGGGCGTGGTTGCCAAGGAGACTGTAAAGGGGCACTATTGTAAAGAAATCGCTAATGGAGCGAAGTTACCGAGAACGCGGTAAAATAAAACACCATTAGAGTGGGAAAAGAACGCAGTCACTCTAGACGCGGCTGAGGAACGTAGTTACTTGGTAAAAAAAAATAAATAAATAAACACAGGTATCATTAATAGCGTATTGGATGTGGTGTAGTGTAGTGGATGCTTTTAAAGCTCTTCGAAAAATGGTAATTATTAACATCTAAACTTCTAAAATAACACAAATACTTTTCGTAAGTAACTCCACGAAAAAAAATAGTCATTTAAAAGTCTAAATTAACACACATACTGGCTATTTAAACTAAAAAATCTAATTTAAAATTTCTACTAATAAAAATTATTTCGATCAGAATCTCTAAATATCAAGCACAGTTGCCATTAAGACCCTTACAAGAACTCAATAAAAATAAAGCGACTTAAAATATGTAAAAAAAAAAAAAACATAGCGACCTTTGGAAAGAGAAGCATAAACAACTATAAAAGTCATAGCTACCATAAATATACATAAAACACAACCTTAACAATAAAAACTAAAATCAAGCATTTACCATAAAAAACCCTATTAAAACGTCTATAAAAATCACACACAAAAACTGTTATCACTTCTAAAAAAAATAACCATCAAAAACTAGAACAAAAATCAATATAAATCTCTGTCAAGAAATACCTATTACTAAGACCACCATTCAGTAAGGGAGAGGTCATTACCGGCTAAAGCCTAACAAAGGTAGAGAGAGCCACCGTGAAGACCTTGTTGGGGTGTGGTCCTCTAGAACACAAGGGAGGACGCAGTACTTTAATGAAGGTCTCGATAACTTGCAGGTGTTCTTGTTTTACCTCTAGTGCATTATAAACTCTGAGCAAAACCACGTATATTGTCTTGCTTTTGGTTTGGTTTCTTATATTCATGTGATCAGTGTATAGAAATTTGTTCGGTTTCTTTAAGACCTTTGGTTTTGATGTTACAAAGTCGTTAAAATCGATTTTTTGTTAGTGTATATTTTTAACCGTTTTTTAACAGTTGGTACGTTTGTGTTTTGAATAATAAAAGTTAAAACAATTATATGTGGCTTTTTGTTTCTCTAGTGTGGCATTCCGCAAGGGGGCGTCTTCCGTTTACAATTTTACTTATTGTGCTTTTTTGTTCTGTGGGTCAGCAGAGAACATATGGAAGGTGATGGGTTGAAAAGGAGACGAGAGAATGTAAATGAGGATAAAATGAAGCGAGAAAAAGACGGACAAATGTGAGGATTAATGGGTTGTTTTATATAAAAAATTTAAACCGACAAATTTATAGCTTTTTGCATTTTCATATGAAAAAGTATTTGTTTTTGCACACACACACACACACACCTCGAACCCTAATTGCCATGACAAATGCAGTCATGGGCGTGTAGCCATGATCTAGCCCGTGTGGGGCGGCTCAGAGGGTGGAGCGAGGGCGGAGGGTAGGTGGAGGGAGTGAGGTAGGCAGAGAGGGAAGGAGGGCAGGCAGAAGGGGAAGGGGGAAGGAATGGGGGGTGGGAGAAAGGAGGGAGGAGGGTGGCACGTGGGGCCGGGGAAGTATCGATTTGGCACAATAAATTTGGCGGTGGCATAACGAGTGAACTCCCAACTACAGGGTTATGCGTCCCGGCGGGATAACTACTGCATTGGCACTCTCCGGCACTCTATAGTTTATCGAGATAACATTCTATTTCCGTAACCCAGTGGAGTTAAGTAGAGACGATGCGCACAGAGCTGAAAATGTAGGAGGGACAATGGTAATGAGAATCACTGTCCTATTTCAGCTAGGATTAGGGGCAAGTGTTGTACCTCCTCCACCCGCTCTGGCTGCCAGCGCCTTCACCTCGGCTGTCTTAAAGTATTGTACAATTAAACCAAGTTATAGGGTATCGTACAAGCCCCCAAAAATATATTATTAAAACGCATGCCAGGTGTCGGTAGAACACTCTAAAAGTGTGTGTGTGTGTGTGTGTGTGTGTGTGTGACAGAGGGGAGGTGGTGGTAACCAAGAAAGTGGAAAAAAAAGGTTAAGAGAAACAGTGAATGTATGAAGCAGATACACGAAACAAGGATATAACAGTGCATTAACATGACGTTATCGGCCTCCCCACCTAGACTTGGCGTAGCCTAGACTATGTTATGGTAGGCAGTACAGTAAAACCTCTCTTATCCGAAATACACGTAATAGAACCGATGCCTTTACGGCCGACTGAAATTTGCTGTACTACGGACTCTGTAATAGCGGAGAATTATTGCCCTCTGGCTCACGTAACGGCAAACTTCGCTAAACCGACCTCTGTTATTACCTGTGTTTCTGTGTACTGGAGTTTTTATTTTTCTTCTGAGCACGTGTAAACAGGGAGGTCATCCATCGTTGCACACCTTTCACACCTGTAGCACTACGACCAGTGACACTTTTAAAAGCTGGTATTTTGATCATGACTCTCCTTATGAACTTGTGGTAACACTTGCCAGTCGTTTCGGTGTTTTCCTTGGAGTCCTGAAGTTATACATGCCCTTCGTGGTACTGGGTAAGAATGTCCCTTAATCACTATCTAAGTTTGTTGGTGAGGAAAATTTTTTATGATGAAGGATGACTTCGCATCCTATATACAAACGCCTCGCATAAGTTGTAGCTATATGTATGA
>NW_024733126.1:13467510-13470010 GCF_018991925.1 Homarus americanus | reverse complement strand
CGTAATCCCAAGCATCAGGACATCCCGAATATTCGCCATCCGGGGCGTGTTAGTGCCGCCCAAAGGGATTCGAACTTGCCCAATGTATGACATTCCTTAATCCTTTGCTACGACTCCGCTTGCATCCCTAACTGCTGATAAGTCCTCTCCTTCTCCCCGGCTTGCGCCATTTGCCTCAGACTATCCTACAAGGGATTTTCAAATAAACATATTGCCTTCGTCTATCTGGCCACAATCCAATTTAGCACAGAAGGTAAATTTTTCCCCCACCGAAAGTTGTCTTATGCATACTAGAATACCCTGAAGGGCCATTCCAGCCGAAGTAGTAGCAAAGTAGAGTATTTAACTTTTAATGCCGCGTCGAGGGACAGGGGGTAGGGTAAGGTGGTTACCCGAAGGAGTTACTTGAGAAGGAATAAGGGAATATGCGGGAGGGTGTGGTGTGAAGGAGAGCGATGCAGGAAGGAAGGGAGGCTGGTGTGAAGGAGGTGTAAAGGAAGGAAAGAAGAAAAGAAGGAATGTAAGTAAAAAATGGGAGGAGGAGGGAGGGTGGGGGGTTGAATCACGACAAAAAAATATGAGGAAATGGATGGAGGGAAACATAGTAGACCAAAAAAGGGATGATGGATAGTAAAGACTAATAGAAGATACAAGAAGTGATGAGAGAGAGAGAGAGAGAGAGAGAGAGAGAGAGAGAGAGAGGCTGGCAAGGGGAGGGGGGGAGGCGAACTGCTTTTATAGTTTAAAAAATGAATGGTGAGCAAGTGGTCGGGCGAGGTAGGTAGTAGAGCGCAGGAGCCCAGCTCTCTCTCTCTCTACCCCTGGCGGCCCCTGCAACCTACCCAACCACCCAACCACCCAGTCAAGCAACCAGACGGGGCCACCAGGCACTGAACACCCGCAGCACATATCCCCATTACAATTTGTTAAGCGGCCCAATACCATGGTACTTTGGCCGATTTATGAAAATGTGAACGTCGTAGAAGCTGCAGGAACTGGCCATGTAAGCGTGCTATCAAGTCCCCCTGTTAAACACCGGGCTTTGGGAGGCTCTCTCTCTCTCTCTCTCTCTCTCTCTCTCTCTCTCTCTCTCTCTCTCTGTGCCTTCTCAGCTTCCCTCACGCCACTCCCTACTTACCACCCCAACACCCCTGACTAAGACCCACTGTTGCACTCTATGAAAATCCGCTGAGTGCGTCATATACACTGTGCTACACGTGCGGCTTCAATCATAGTTATAGCTCATAAAGGAACGCGCAATTTAAGGCGATGTTTCGTCTCTCACACGACTCCTGCTGCTGCGAGGAGGTGATACAAATGACCCCCGCTTTTATTAAGAACATCTGGATGGGTCTCAGCCTTGATTATGGCATGCAGCGTAATGGCGGGATTAGAATGTTCTTTATATGTTATTCTGCAGCGGGGACTATTGTGGCCATTGACTTTCAATGGTGTTTTCTTTTTTATTCCATTAAATGTAAGTGCGAGAGAGAAACACGTAACGACAATACCAGTAAACGCCCCTCCCGAGATGCTCTTGGCAATACCAAACTCTTGTTCTTTGATTCCCTGTGGAGGCTTTGCTTTACTGGCGCTTATGAATCAAGATCCTTATCATTATTAATATTGCCGCATTCATTATTATCAAAAGTGTATCTGTGTTAGGCGGACCGGGGAGTTATAAGGGGTCGCCTCTACATTTGCAGGGCAGTTGTTTATGGTACGGCCCGTGTACACAATGTATAATGGCTGTATGTTACGGGCGGGAGGTAGTTCTCTTTGCGCAGTACGATCCCCAGTGTAATTACTTCATACCTGTGCAATAGGGTTTGGGGGTGTAATTATCTCATACCTGGGCGGCAGATTTGGCCTTCTTCAACGGTGAAAATTACTGCACATTAGGCAGTAAACCGGCGACTATCTACATGCGGAGCGTTATGCAAGCACGTTAAGCGGATAATCGCCCTCATTTTCGTATTAAAATTCGACATTGTCAGGCCAGTAAATCTGTCACTATCACAGTAATGAAGCCCAGATTATCCTTTGACACTATGTGATTCAAGATATTTCGTGACAGCCATGAGAGGTAATTGTACCGAACTACTCATTTTTTTCTCCTCTTTTTTCAGGTAGGTAACCACTAAATACATGATGCACAGATTATCTTCATATAATTCCTTTTTATATATTAGTTAATTTCGTCAATGGGTGCTAATCCCCGGGATCCACTCGCGAACAGTAAAGTTAGCTTAGTATCGCTGGCCACTGTTGTAGTGGTAAAAAGCTCTCTGGAGTTTTATTTTGTTTTTTATCGTGTTTTTTTTGCCTCGTGTACTCGTGTTATGGAGTGTATGGCTGTTTACCTCATAAAATCTTAATACAATTCTATGTTTAAGTTATTTGTTTTAAACACACACATACACACACATAATCACATAAAAAAGGAATGACCCGGTAACATCTTCCACATGAACGTGCAAAGTGTCAGGGCATGTTACTT